>NC_143516.1:56612793-56900293 GCF_031878675.1 Megascapheus bottae
AGGATAATTTCCAAGGATCTAGAAGAGGTTCAGGAGCCTTTTTTCCAGTTCTAGCTCTCTAAGAGCTAGGAGAAAATGCTAACCAATGTGGTATATGTTCCCATATAAATACCCATGCTTCTCCTGTTCTCAGCCCTCTGAGTGGCTGCGTGGTTTGTGCCTCAGGTTCCTTACTGGTCCAAAAATACCTCTGCCTTAGCCAATGAATTTCTCAAAATCAAGCAAGTCTTTTGGAAGTTGGCCACTGTCCCCAACACAAATAGAGATTCACTAGCAAACCCATAGAGAAAACTCTTAAGGAACCAGGAAGAAGCCTTTGTAGGATCATAGAAGTATGCCCTCAATAAAAGAATGTTGAGCTAACTATTGAGAAATGACAACCAAAAGAAACTAATAATCATTAAAATGTGAAAAGTTTACTAAGATACTATGTTACTAAGAATAAGGACAGCAAATTTAAGCTGGGTGCCAGTGACTCATGCCTGTATTCTTAGCTTCTCAGGAGGCTGAGATCTGTGGTTCAAAGCCAGCCTGGGCAGGAAAGTCTGTGAGACTCTTACCTCCAATTAATAATCTAAAACTATTGAGCAAAAACACTCAGGGTCAGTGTCCAGAACCTGGGTGCAAGCCCCAAGGCCAACAAAAAAAAGAAAATAAAAAGAAGAAAACAGAGAAAGGGAAAGAGAGAGACAGAGACACAGATAGACACACACAGAGACAGAGACAGAGACAGACACAAAGAGTGAGACAGAGAGAAACAAGGAGGGAGGAAAGAGGAAGAGAGAAACGGAGGAAAGATGGAAGGAAGGAGGCAAGGAAAGAAAGAAAGAGAGAGAGAGAGAAAGAAAGAAAGAAAGAAAGAAAGAAAGAAAGAAAGAAAGAAAGAAAGAAAGAAAGAAAGAAAGAAAGAAAGAAAAAAAAAGAAAGAAAGAAAAGAAGGAGGGAGGGAGGGATTTGTTTTTCTTTTTGTCTTGTTTGTTCATTTATCTGTCTTTGGCAGGGAGAAGCGGGTAGAGGAGGGGAAGGTGGTAAGGAAAGACACAGAAATAGAGGGAGAAAAGGTGAACAAATGCAGCAGTGGTACTCACTAGATACTATGTTGAAAATGTGTTATACAACATGTAGATGTGGTCAGGAGGGAAAAACTGGAAGACAACAAGGGAAGGGGTCACATTGTCCAAAAGGAAATGTACTCATTACCTGACTTACGAAACAGTGACCTCTCTGTACATTACCTTTATAATAATTTCTAGAGTGCAAAAAATAGTAGGGAAAATGTATCCTTAGTACTTTTAAATTATCAAGTGTCAATTCCATTGTGAGAGAATTCATATGCATACATTCTGCCCTTTATTTGAGCCATTTCTGGCTTTTGGTGGGGACTGATAGAACAACAAGTCCTAACAGAAAGTGGCATGGGATTTGAGGAATGGGAAATAGAATCTAGTGTACAGTTAGATTGAGATGAGTGTGGTGTGAAGGGCCTAACCCTGGTTGTCTGGACTCCTGTGGCTGGAGTAAATTAGTGACTGATTGAAGAACCAAAGCCTTCCTTCTTCGTTCTGCTGTGACTTCCTCATTAGTCTGTACTTTAGACCTAATCTTAACCAAAGGCACTCTAGGTTGTACTTGGCATATCTACAAGCCAAGCTGTGAACCCATATGACTATCTCTTTAAACTTTCTTGATACTTTAAGGTCTCCTTGAAAAGTATGCTTCCATCTCACCTGTGGCCTCCTTCATTTTATAAATTTGCACAAGTGAAATAACATGAAAAATGGACTTTCAGCACAAGGACATGAAACCAATAAAAATTAATAGGGCCTGGAGTGTGGCCTAATGGTAGATTGCTAGTCTAGCATGCATGAAGCCCTGAGTTCAATTCTTCTGTACCACATACACAGAAAAAAAGCCAGTAGTGGGGCTAGGGCTCAAGGGCACTAGACTTTCCCAGGTCCTGAGATTAAGTCCCAGGCCTGGCAAAACCAAAAAAAGTAATCAATAAAATATAAAATGTGTTCCAGGTCATAGTGTTAGTTCCCCAGTCTACACTGCGTTTCTGGCCGGTCAGCTTCTGTAACACTTTAATACAGCTTAATAAACTTCTTCATACCTCCCCCAAAAAACCCCAAAATACAAAATTTTTCAACCATGAAAATATGCCTTATATGATAATCAATGGTGCTTCCTAAATGCTAAAGAATTACATCGAGATTAGAATTTAAAAATTCTACTAAAAATCTTTAAATAATGAAACTATTTGTCTGTGATAAGATTGAAAAATTAAATAGATGTCTTGCCTTTCTAGATCCCAAAATAAATAATAAATTCAGGCTATGGAACTGGAGCTGGTAAAAGAACTTGCTTATTTTCAGAAACATTAATCAGAATGTATTCTAAATTCATCTGGGCTGAATAAATACTAATGTGCATAGATTTCTTCAGAGGCAGTGGTGAACTATATCAGCCTGTTCAATGTACTCATTCATGTGCAGGAATGTTCATGCTGGATAGAAGTTAGGTCTTCTCAAGTATCACAACAGATTTAAGAAAAGGAACTTGAGTTCAACACACCATTCTTACAGTTAAGGAAATGGGAAGAGTTTTGTACTTTGTCCATAATCAGCACATTTTGCTGCACAGATCTTATTAGTGAGATGGTAAAACTTCTGGCCCTGAATGAATTCAAATCATGGCACAGCTTGAACAAAGACCTTGCCTGAAGCTCTTTCTTCTACTCCATACAAAAGAAAAGGCAGAGAATGCTTAACTTCCAAAGACAGAACATTTCAGAAGACCACATGAGAATCCGAGTCATTTGTATTTCCAGGAATTCCCATGATAACAGAAATGTTTAACTTGAAGTTAATGATGATGAAGTAAACATTCCAGCATCACATGGAGAAACTGGGACCTAAACTTTGATTCTGAAGTGCTATCCTGTGAACTGGTTCCAGGATGGCTGTGTTAAAAATCTTTACAAACACAAGACCTCACAGAGGATAATCTGATAAATATGATCCAAATAATTTATATACATATTCAAAGGTCATAATAAGATTAATCAAAAATATACAAAAAAGAAAATGTTTGAGCAGAACTTTTCTACCAAGCAATGTGAATTTGAAAAAGATTTTGCATGGTGTTTAGTGTAAGTAGAAGTGACCATCAGTCCATTGATTTACTTTACAAATTATCTATGATAGGTGGAAAAACTACATTCATTACTAGAAAGATGTCTATAGACAGATAAATGTCCATACTTTACAAAGCTTTTATCTAGTAAGGCAGAAAGGAAATAATGTAACAAATAATGTCAAGTTGAAAAAAAGAATATGTAAAATAACCAGTGATATTTAGTGTGGGAGGCTGAGCCTTATTCAGGAAAATAAAAGCTTCAAACATATATATGTACATATATATGTACATATATGTATATATCTGAATCCATCCACTAATTAAGTCCTGATTGTTACTCAGCAAAGCAATAATCAATGAATACAATTGTTGGAGATCTGAGAGTGCCCTAGTTAATTCAGATGCTAGAACAAATTGCTATAGACCAGGTGACTTAATCACCCACTGATTATGAATTGATTTGTCACAGTTCTGGAGGCTGAAAGTTGAAGATCATTTTGCCACCTTGGTTAGGTTCTTGTATGGATTTTCTTTGGTGTATGCATACAAAAAAAGAGGTGAGAAGGAGAGAGAGAGAGAGAGAGAGAGAGAGAGAGAGAGAGAGAGAGAGAGAGAGAGAGAGAGAGAGAGAGATTTTTACATCTCTTGTAAAGGAATTAATGCCAACAGGTGTCTTCACTCTCACAAGCTAATGAAAATATAATTATTTCTCCAAGCCCCCTTTTATACAAATATTGTCACATTGCAGATTAGGATTTCAATGTGTGAATTCTAGGTGAAATGCATGTCATCCATACAGAGGAATTTAGGAGTAAGCAAAAATATTAGGTGGCCACAAGTGTCAGAAATCATAACAAACGTTATTGGGTACACTTGGACAGCTTCACAAAGAGGGCATGCCCCTTCCCACAGGATTCTACCCAGAAGCTCTCATGTAGGGATCCTTTTCTCAAAAGAGAGCAAAGGAACCATATACACAGAAAAAAAAAACAAACAGAAATGGTGCTGTGGATCAAGAGGAAGAGCTCTAGCCTTGAGAAAACCCAAGGACAGTGCTTAGGCCCTGAGTTCAAACCCCAGGACTGGCAAAAAAAAAAAAAAGAAAAGAAAAATCAGCTGTGGGGCTTGAATTTAGGACCTGGGCACTGTCCCTGAGCTTTAAAAAAAGAGAAAGACAAGGGATTTACCAGGGGACGGGGAAGATGAGAAGGGGCTCATGTGTCAGGCAGCTTGGCAAGCATTCTCTGTGTCAGAGCTTTCTGGGTGGATCCAGAGTGCTGCAGGACCTTGTAATTGAAAATGCTTTTTACAAGAGTAAACAGTTGTTAGGCAAAATTTTTTTTGAATATACTAAGAAAGAAAAGAGTAAATATCTGAAAAATGTACTTTTGGTTTAGTTTTTTAATGAGTTTGGCACCAGCTGATTTTGAGCTGATGGGGCCTCAAATGAAGAAATAAACAACTAAGAGGCTAACAACAAAGGCAATTTTTAGCACACTGATACACTATATATAAAATGTATAAATAAAAATTGCACATTTTCATATATATGTATAGATAGATAGATAGATAGATAGACAGACAGACAGACAGACAGACAGACAGACAGATAGATGGGAAAGTCTTACTGTTTTCTGGGCAAGTCTGTCTCCAGTGGTAGAGCTCTAGCCTTGAGAAAGTCCAAGGACAGTGCTCAGGCCCTGAGCTCAAGCCCAGGACTGGCAAAAAAAAAAAAAAAAAAAAAAATAAGATGAAAAGGATCGAGCCCTAAAACCTTTCCTGACTGGGCCAGAAAACCAAGTGAACGAAGACAAATATAAACTTCGATTTTCAGGTTTTCTGTTTCACCGCTGAGGAATATGAGAAAACAAGTGAAACTCAGCTACCTTTTGTCTCCAGATATTGCAAGAACAGCAAGTTTAAAACAACTGTGAGATCCACAAAATACAATTTTAGCAAGGTTCTTAGAGAATTTTACTTTTAATTAAGCTTGGAAACTTTGGACCAATAATCAACAAAGAGGATACCTTATCAGCTGAGGCTGAACAATGAAGTGAACAAAAATACAGATCAATAACTAACTGAGGCTTAGAAAAGCATACAACCAGCCAAAGTCACACTGTTAATTAGAAAAGCCTGAATTCCTAGTATAATCATTGATTTATAAAGGAATGCTTGAATAGGTGTACACATATGTGTGTGTATACATGCACATGTCCATTAGTACTTTAGCTTTTTTTATTCAAGGGTGGTGCATTACCACTTGAGCCTTAACCTCTAATTTTGGCTGTTTGCTGGTTAATTAGAGGTAAGACTCTCAAACACACTTTTCTTCCTGGGCTAGCGAACTCTGATCCTTAGATTTTAGCCTCCAGAGTAGCTAGGATTACAAGTACGAGCCACCAGCACCTGGCTTGTCATATTTCTGAATATTTTCTTTTGTTCATATATTTTTATTGTAATTAATAGAAGGGTTACATTATATTCGCCAGATAGAATGTGCATTACTTCACAAAAAATGATACCTTTTCTCATGTTTTTGTCCCCATTTCCCTCACCCCACCCCAGATTTCTGAGTATTTTCTATAAGTATACATTTTTAGAAGAAAGCAAGGAAAGTTTAATTAATAGCTATGAGACACAAAGATGCTCCACTGGGGCCATTTAATGACAATAGACAGGTTATGCTTTTAGTCGAAGATCCTAACAGTAAGCACTTTGCAATACGCATTTGAAAGTCAGCTAGAGTATGCATTTTATTTCAATTTTCACTTTTTTATCAACTGCAGGGCTTGAACTCTGGGCCTCTGCTCTGTCGCTGAGCTCTTCAGCTCAAGGATACCACCCTATTCCTTGAGCCACAGTGCCACTTCTGGTTTTCTGGTGATTAAATAGAGATAAAAATCTCACAGACTTTAGAGCCTGGGCTGACTTTGAACTGAGAGCCTCAGAACTCAGCCTCTTGAGGAGCTAGGATTACAGGTATCAGCCACCACACCTGTCTTGTTTCAATTTTCTCGTGACTACCAATGAGTAAACTATATGACAATTCTCCACCATAACATATTTAGCACTTAAAAATACAAGTGAATTGGGTACCAGTGGCTCACACCTATAATCCTAGCACTCAGAAGACTGATATCTGAAGATCACCGGTTGAAGCCAGCCCAGGAAGGAAAGTCCGTGAAACACTTATTGCTAATTAACCACCAGAAAATAAAGAGTGGCACTGGGGCTCAAAGTGGTAAATTGCTACCCTTGAATGAAAGACCTCAGGTACAGTGCTCAGATGTAAGTTCAAGCCCCGCAACCAAAAACAGAGCAAAATTGTGTTACAAAAAATATATTAGTCTTGGGACCAGGAGTTTGGCCTAGTGGTAGAGTACTTGCCAGGCACACACAAAGACCCAGGTTCAATTCCTCAGTACCACATACATAGAAAAATGCTGAAAGTGGTGCTGTGTCTCAAGTGGTAGAGCACTTGCCTTGAGGAAAGCCCAAGGACAGTGTTCAGGCCCTGAGTTCAAGACCCACGACTGGAAAAACAAAATGAATATATTGGTCTTTCTTCCTTACTGGAAACAAATTTCTTTTCAAAAGTCTGGTCTACATGGACTGATCAAAGAGAACTATAGACCCATTTTTTTTCTTTTTCCATTCCCTGACTTTTTTCATATATTTTTATTATAATTATTAGAAGGGTTACATTATATTCACCAGATAGAAGGTGCATTACTTCACAAACATTGATACCCTTTATCATGTTATAGACCCATTTTTGATGAACATTGATGCAAAACCTCTCAACAAAATACTGGCCAATCATTTTTAACAACTTATCAAAAAATGTATACACTATGATCAAACAGGATTCATCACAGGGATACAAAGCTGGTACAATATACACATATCAATTCATCACATCAACAGGAGCAAGGACAAGAATCACATGATTATCTCAATAGATGCAGAAGGCATTTGACAAGATCCAACACCCCTTTATGATAAAAGCTCTGGAGAAACTAGGGATCCATGGAACATTCCTCAGTGTAATAAAGGCTGTGTATGACAAACCCACAGCTAGTATTATACTTAATGGTGAAAAGCTAAAGCCATTCCCTCTAAAATTAGGAACAAGAAAAGGATGCCCACTCTCTCCACTCCCTTTAATATAGTATTAGAATTCCTAGCCAGAACAATAAGGCGAGAAGCAAGCATAAAGGGGATCCAAATAGGGAAAGAGGAAGTGAAACTTTCCCTCTTTGCAGATGACATGATTCTGTATTTAAAGAACCCTATAGAATACACTCCCAAATTGCTTGAGCTGATTTGAAACTTTGGCAAAGTAGCAGGGTATAATATTAACCCTCAAAAATCAACTGCTTTCCTGTATGCCAGCAGTGTGAAAGCGAGGCAACAATCAGGAAAGCAACTTCTTTTACAATAGCCTCAGAGAAAATAAAGTTTTTAGGAATTAAATAAGAATGTTGATGAAAACATTTAAAATCCTGAAAAAGGAAATTAAAGCAGAACAGAGGAAGTAGAAAAATCTCCCATGCACCTGGATTGGAAGAATTAATATCATGAAAGTGGCAATCCTGCCAAGGACTATCTATAAATTCAATACAATACCCATCAATATCCCAATGTCATTCTTTAAAGAAATAGAAGAGGCGATCAAAATTTTCATATGAAATAATAAAAGACCCCATATAGCAAAAACAATCCTTAGCATAATGAACAATGCTGGAGGAATATCAATACCAAACTTTAGACTCTATTACAGATCTATAGTAATTAAAACAGTTTGATACTGGCAATAGAACAAGCCTGAGGACTAATGGAATAGAACTGAAGACCCAGAAATCAACTTGCAGATGCCTACCTAATCTTTGATAAGGAAGCCAAAAAAAAAAAAAGAATGGAAGAAAGACAGCCTCTTCAACAAGGAGTGCTGGCAGAACTGGTTAAGCATCTACAGAAAACTAAAGTGGGATTCTTCTATGTCACCCTGCACCAGAATTAATTCCAAATGTATCAGAGACCTTGAGGTAAAAGCAGATACCCTGAAAACTTCAGAAGAAAGAATAGGAAATACACTAGGTCTCCTTGGCACAGGTTGAAACTTTCTTAATAAAGACCCAGAAACAACAAATTAAAGAAAGTTTGGACAAATGGGACTGCATTAAACTGCAGAGCTTCTGCATGGCAAAGGACATAGGCAGCATGTTAAATAGCCCACAGAGTGGGAGAAGATCTTCACTAACCATACAAATGACAAAGGCCTCATATCTAAAATATATCTACAGCTAAAAACATTGAATTCTCAAAAACAAGTCTTCAAAGAAATAACCATCCCATTAAAAGATGGGTCAAAGACTTACAGAGAGACTTCTCTGAAGAGGAAATAAGAATGGCCTATAGACACCTGAAGAAATGCTGGACATCTCTGGCCATAAAAGAAATGCAAATCAAAACAACTTTGAGATTCTACCTTACTCCAGTTAGAATGGCTATTATCAAGAAATCTAATAACAATAGATGCTGGTGGGGATGTGGCCAAGAGAGATTGCTACTACACTGTTGGTGAGATGCAAACGCATTCAACCACTATGGAAAGCAGTATGGCTATTCCTCAAAAAGATGAAATATAGAGCACCCCTATGACCCAGAAATCCCACTCCTTGGCATTTACTCAAATGTCCAGAAACAAAGCCATACTAAATCTATCAACAGTACAATGTTCGTTGCAGCATTATTTACCATAGCTAAGACATAGAACCAACCCAGATGCCCCTCAGTATATGAATGGATCAAGATGTGGTACTTATACTCAATGGAATTCTATGCTGCCATCAAAAAGAATGGCATCACCCCATTTGTAAGGAAATGGAAAGGCTTGGAAAATATCATATTCAGAGAAGTAAGTCAGACCAAAAGGAACATAGGCTCAATGGTTTTCTCATTTGCAATAATTAGAAGATTCACCTAGCAGAGGATTACAATAGCTCAAAACATAGGTATATAAGGTCATATAGGATGAGACTAAATGAAAGAATTCTAGGATATGGAAACAAGAGCTTTGTCTTATGTGATTGATATTCTTAATGCACTGTGTTATTTCTCTTCTTTTTCCCCCTTATAGTTAATCTCATATTGTTACTGTATCTGACTTTGTTACCTGGTATATTGTATATACACTTATTTGAAATAGGAAAGGGAAGGGGGGAAAATAAGATGATTGGGAAGGGGTGAGGGAGGGAAATGGGGACAAAAACATGAGAAGGGGTATCAATGTGTGAGAAGTAATACAGCTACTATCTGGTGAATGTAACTGTAACCTCTTTATACATTATCCTGAAAATAAAAAATTATGACAAATGAAAAAAGATATAAAGATGTTCTATTTTGTATTGATTTTAACACAGGAAAAATTTAAAAAAAAAAACAAAAACAAAAGAAAAGTCTGGTCTATTTTTACTCTTTATAGGCCTGAATCGCACACTGAGATTTAAATATGGGAAGACTTTCCCAATATCTCAGTCACAAATAATTAGTTAAGGTTATTTTAGCAGCTGTAAATATAAATTTCTAAAATCTCAATTCCTAGTAAAAAACAAAATTTACTCTAGTAAAATCAAGTAAATGTAATCAAACATTTCCTGTAAAGGAGAACGAGAAATATTTTTGCTTTCTGAACCATGTAGTGCCTTTGAAATTCTTCATATCTGCAGATATCTAAACAAATGAGCAAGACCATATTTGAGAAATTCCTTTCCAAAAGCAGTAATAGAGTAGGTTTAGCTCACAGGTCATCATTTGCCAACCCCGGTCCTAGAGTGTTTTGCTAGAGTGCCTTCAGATTGCATTGCTTTTTGCCAACTACAAGGAAAGACACAGCCCAGATGTGTTGTGTGTATGTTTTTGTATGTGCATGCACATACACTGAACAAATCTACACCATGTTATTCTAAGTTGGGCCTGAAAGAAACAGGAAGTTAGCTTGGGTTTGCACCCATTGGCTACATCTCATTCACATGGTCACACAAAGTAAAAAGCTGTTTTCATGAGATGGAAGTAATGACATCATTAATACAGTAGTTCTTGCTGGCTCACCTTCTAATCACTAAGAGTGACTCTTTTATCCAAAGAGTACACTTCTCAGCCCCCTCCTCACACCAAGTATATATTCAAAGCCCTTGCAGTTGCTGCATCCATCTTCTTGATTCCACTTTTTAGGTCCACAGGCATAGCCTGACAACCAGGGCATAAAATGATTCATGACTTAAGAATTAAATATAAGTTATCTGTCTAACTTTGTACAAAAAATCCAGTATCCAGCTGTGAAATAGGAGTGGAAGAATTCTAATAAAATCTTCCATTTTAAATAAGAAAGTCTGAAAGGCACATAGCAGCTCCTGGTCTGTGGGAAAACTTCAGTCTTGCTGGGCAACCACTGTAAAGGTCCCTGATCTGGCTGAGCCACTGGCTCAGGGCGCCCATTTGTTTGTTTTCATGGCCACAGACACTGCCTTATGAGAGCTTTTTCCCTTTCTATTAACCTCAAGGCCATATATGATTTAGACACTTGTAGACTGTGCAGATATTGAAGGCCTCTCCTTGCCAAAGGTTGCTTTCAGATCTCTAAATAGTTTCAGACTTAGAATCATTTCATACTTCCTCTAGCAATGCATTCCCTCAAAAATGTTCAAGGCAGCAGCCACATCCAATCTTGAGGTAAGTATAATAATAACATGTAGAATTTTTCAGATGCAATGCTCAACATTATTTCTCAGATTTTGTATGCTGCCCACTGATGTCAATACTGAGTCTGTCCATAATGAAAGAATTTGGTTGGACCATAACATTACGACGATTGTGCTTAACTGAGAAGTCTTGCCTACCTTTTCCAATCAAGCCCTTTCAGTCTTAAATCTTACTATCGTGGGTCTAGATACAATTTGCTTTAGCTCATCAAGGTTCAGATATAGAAGACTTTTCCAATCTATATTATTTTAAAATCTGGAACTTCATTCCTTTGATTCTCTGCTTGAGAAATAGCCAAATCTTTTTTTTTCTTTTTTTTTTCTTTTTTTTATTGTAATTAGTAAAAGGGTTACATGGTATTTGCAAGATAGAAGGTGCATTAATTCACATACATTGATACCCTTTCACATGTCTTGGTACCCATTTCCCTCCCCCCCCCACACCCCCCACCCGTCTTGGTTTTCCCCCCTTCCCTATCAAATTTCAAATATCCAAATACAAATAAATTCAATATATCAGATAACAAAGTGAGATACTATAGCAATATGAGATAACCAAGGGACAGCAAAGGAGATGAGAGACAACACAGTACATTAAGGACAATAATCATTCATTATATAAATAGCCAAATCTTTATCTATTACTTATTATAGTATATTTCTCAAAGCCAGCTTATGAAAGTCAGCATAATCATATACTACAGCTACCAAATAGTTACAGGTGATATATCTCTTCTTTCATTTCCAACACTTGATCATCAAGCCAATGATGCATATTTTTAATTAATTTATTGTTATTACAGAGGTGATATAGGGAGAGATTATAATTACATGAGTTAGGTAATGAGTATATCTCCTTTCATACAGTGTCTTCTGTTTCCTCATTCTCTCCCAGTCCCTCCTTCCTGCCCCTGTCCATAAATTGTATAGTTCACTTTCATCAATGTCCTGTGAGCTCCACTGCTGAAGTTTCTCACCCTTTTCCCGTGAGCCGTATGCCCTCCTAACTTCCCCAAAGATATATACATGCATGCACCATCTGTAATGAAAAGAAGACAGAATCATCAAAAACTAAAAACTTTAAAAAAAAGTCTTTTGTTTCCATGTCCTGGAGATTATTTCTGTGTGTATATTACTTTATATAAATAGAAGAAGCACTTAGGCATTGCACCTTTACGCTTCTCTCCTAAGAATAGCCTCTTTTAGATTCACCATGTGTGAGTACAATGATACACGTTCTTATTTTATTGTTGTTTTATGAGAGCACCCCACTCTAGTACCAACTGCAGTGAAAGACAATCTCAGGGGACTCATAGAGGCTTATTGCTCACTCACATCATGTGTTCAACAAAAGATCTTTGAAGCAGAGATGTACTCCTTCTTGTTTATATGTACAGTATCATGTGGGATCCTGAACTGTTTACTCTCTAGTCAGAGGTGAGAGAAGGGAAAGGATATGACTGTGCTGGAGTGTTTTGCAATTTGATTTGAAAGTGTTCATTACTATTCCCACTTCAGAGTCCAGAATCCTAATACCTGTCACAGGCTGGTACATGCCAGGAGGTTGAGGAAATTAGTTCTGTAAACACACAGAATTTGTCATACATATCTCTAACTGCCATGATAAAATTAGACTATAGATCCCATTATTCTGTTCAATCAAAGCTCGATGAAATTCCTGAGCAAACATGTTAGATTAATCAGAAATCAAAAATTTTAAGTTTTGGACCTTTGAATACTGGAGGGCTTTTTGGAAGAAATTAATATTAATTACTTCAACTAGCTCATACTATAGATTAATGAACTGATGCTCAGATATTCATAAAGTCAGAGGGGAACACAAGACTTAATGCATTAGCTGTCTTCCATTCATATCGGGTCTGTCTTCTGGATACTTCTCATTTCACTCTTCATATATCTATATATTTGCTATATACTGATGACCCCAACCAGAATTTTTAAAGGTATCTTTAATATATAACATTAAGTTTATAGAATTGGCATCTAATTAAAAGACAAAACCTGTTAGAGTTCTAATGGGAATAAGATTAGTTTATATAATCCTAACAGAAATACCTTTTACTCCAAAGAGTCACAACACATTTATGAATGTGTTCTGAATGCTCTATCAAAGACCTTTTCTAACTGTTTGAACATTATAGGATCAATCAGATCAAAGCAGGAAAAAGAAAACCAATGCTTTGTGAAACTAAACAAAAGTGAAATAGATAAATGTTTGCAGAAATTGAGGACTCATTAAGGGATGATGAGTATAACACTAATTGTTCAAAGACATAGGGACCAGTGTTCTGTGCTACTATGAGTATGTATCCTTGAGAGGTAATTGTCTTCTGCAAATCTAGAAATAATCGTGTATGTGTGTATATAGACACACACTTGATTTATGAGTTTGGTCTGCAAAAACAAGCTCATATATACAAAAGTGATTTGCAAATGAGTATATCCAAGAAAGAGGTGGAGCCAAGGGGAGAGGGTAGATGAATTAAGGGGGCAAAGAGAGGGAAACAAAATCAAGAATTCATAGTATATATCACAAAATTAAGAAAAGGAAGGGAAAGGGTGAATCAAAGGAGGTGAAATATTGAAAGGGGTGGCAATGACCAAGACACTTTGTATTCATAAACTGCTTTGTGAAAGGGCACTTCCTTTGTACAACTATTTAAAGATAATTAAAATTATTGAATATATAATAAAAGTATCTTTAAAACAGAGAAAAGTGATTTGCAAATTGAAAAATAATAAGGAAAACACTATTCTTCCTGTCAAATCATCAGTAACAAATCTCCTACTTTAGCTTATAAATATCGATTAAAACCTATTGTAATCTATGTGTACCTCAACAATATGAAAATAAATAACTCGTTAAATTAATTTATCTGTTTTACAATTACTATTTGCTATAAATTTGTGACTGGGCTAAATTCTCAATGTTCTTGCCACTTACACAAAATACATTAGTAAGATGATGATCAGAAATTAGAAATAAAAATCATACTTTCAGATAATTACATACAAAATGCAAAATGTAATCCCCTGTTACAAATATATCTTTTTATTACAGTTGCCATGATCACAAAAAATTCTTATCCCAGTTTTCAACATATCTACAGTAAGTGGAAACATTCAATAAACAGTGGTATCATAAAAATGGGTAAATACTAAATGAAGCTACTTTTTTTCCCTAAAAATCAGATCCAGTTCCATATGAAACCAATTCCTACCTAAACAAATATTTTACTATGAGTTTGAGCATCCTTCTCTACAGTTTTAGATTAATATTTTAGAGCAATCTTGGAATAGAAATCTTATCCAATTTCCACTAGTCTTGGGGTCACTTAAACTACAGGTTTGAATCTAGAGAAATATTCACATGGAAACTCTATTGTGCCCACAAAGAGTAAATAAATTTAAAGAAACAAAAAATGATGTTTTAGGGGTTTGGGTGGAGAAGAATTAATTTTTGAGCTCTAAATATATTTTTAAATATAAGGCCCTAGTCTGATACATAGCTAATGAAAATCTTCTCCCATGCTGTAGGCTATTTATCTTGCTAGCTATGTCCTTTGTCATTCAGAAACTCTTCTGTTGGATGCATCACATTTATCCAGTCTTTCTTACATTTGTTTTCCTTCTGGATCTTTATTTATAAAATTTGACCCATGCCTAGAAGCCTAGTGTTTCCTCTGCTTCTTCCAGTAATCTTTTCATGGTATTTGGCCTTACATTGAGGTCTTTGATCCATTTGGAATTGATTCTGCTGCAGAGTGATATAGAAGGATCTTGTTAGGTCCGACTGGAAGAAATGACTTCTTCCCTTGGCTCTCTCCCACTGTACCCTGGAAATCCCTGCCCAGCACCTGTAACCCTGGCAACTACTATGCCTGGGGGCAGTGGGAGGTCCCCACTGAGGTATTTCCCCATCCTCTGAGATCACATCCAATTCTGCTGTGTCTATTCCCCTCCCCCTGTATAATCTCTCACTTCCTGCCCTAAGCCCTCTTGCTTGCCCAACTCCATCTTGGGTGGCAGGAATCTGCTCTTTCCTCATGCAATAAACCCTCTTCTGAACTGTATGGAGTTTCCTTTCAGCAGAACTTACAGATCTAGCTTCAGTTTTCTGCATGTATATAGCCAGTTGTACCAGCACCATTTGTTGAAGAGGCTGTTTTTCTTCTAACTTGTGTATTTGGCTTTCTCATCAAATATTCAGTGGCTATAGGTCTGTAGGTTCATTTCTGATTCTCCTTCTCTATTCCATTGGTCCTCAAGCTGATTCTTGTGCCAGTACCAAGCTGTTTTTATTACTATGGCGTTGTAATAGTGTGAAGTTTGGTTTTGTTATTCCTCCAATATTGTTCTTTCTGCTCAGGATTATTTTTGCTCTTTGAGGTCTTTTATTATTTCATATGAATTTTTTATTGCTTTCTATATATAATTGAAGAATACTGCTGGGATTTTGATGGGTATTGCAATGAATTTATAGATAGCTTTGGGTAGTATTGTCATTTTCACAATGTTAATCCTGCAAATCCAGGAGCTTGAAAGTTGGGTTTTTTCCCATTTCCTTAAATCTGCTTTAATTTCTTTTTTTGTATTTTTAAAATTTTCACCATAGCAGTCATTCACATCTTTGGTTACAACCCAATTAGACAATTGACTAAAGACTTAAAGAGAGACTTTTCAAAAAAAGAACTATATTATTTTTCTTCTCTTTATTTGCACTATGGTTAATCTCATGTTATTACTGTATCTGACTTTGTTACCTGGTATATTGTATACACGTTTATTTGTTTATCTGAAATAGGGAAGGGGAAAAACAAGATGATTGGGAAGGGGAGAGGGAGGGAAACACAGACAAAAACATGAGAAGGGGTATCAATGTGCGAGAAGTAAGGCACTTACTACCTGATGAATGTAACTATAACCCCTCTATACATTACCCCAACAATAAAATAAAAAATACAAATTTAAAAAAAGAAGTAATAAAGGCACAATAGATGCACAAAAAAAGTGTTCAATATCTCTTGACACAAAAAGAAATGCCAATCAAGTGAACATTGAGAGTCCACCATACCCCAGTTAGAATGGCCATTATCAAGAAAACTGTCAATAACACACTGCAATGTAGGAAGCTTAGGTTGATCCCAAATTGTTCCTGCCTATTAAGTTCAGGAACTCCCACAGATGGATTTCCTCTCGTAGCAAAGAGACTCTGCCAGTGCAACCTTGGTATAGAAAATTCCCATGTAAAGGGGCAGGAGTTTGGCCTAGTAGTAGAGTGCTTCCACGATGACCCGGGTTTGTTTCCTCGGTACCACACATCTAGGAAAATCCTGAAGTGATGCTGTGGCTCAAGTGGTAGAGTGCTAATTTTGAGAATGCCCAAGGACAGTGTTCAAGCCCTGAGCTCAAAACCAAGACTGGCAAAAAGAAAAGAACAGAAAAAAAAGAAAATTTCCATGTAGAGACTGTACTTGCACCAAAATTCTCCAAATTTCTACCTGTGTAGAAAATAGACTAAAGCAATTACTGTTGGAGAGGCGGAATGAGTGATAGTAATCTTATGTGCATGGCCATGCCCATACCTAGAAACTTTTTTTGCTCACATCCAGCTTCTCTGTCTCTTCTTCCCAGAGTTTAAGCTCTAACCCACCTTCCTACTGTAGTATGGCAGGCACTTCTCATCCAGGTTTACCTGTGCTTATGAATCTCACTCTGGCTCAGAACCAGTTTCTTCCATCCACTCTGATACTCAAGTAGTTGCTTGCTTATCCAGTAAAGACAAAGAGGACTTTGGGATTTGGCAATATAAAAATATAGGATCTTTGCTCTCCCTACCAAAAGGTTTGACTGATTCCCACACCATCACACCAGCTAGGAAATGAATGGGCCCCTTCTCCAACACATTGTAATGTGCACATCCTAAACTAAATTTTTTCAGAATGCAAGCTTGTAGAGTTAATAGAGATTTTCCTCCTCCTTTCTTTCAGCCCCAACGGAAAAGAGCATTCTTTTCCCCTGCCATTTTGCCTAGCACTCTATGCTACAGTCTATTATTTCATGTACTATCTGTATTTCAATGTTTCTATTGCCCTCCGTTGCCTTCCTACTCAACTATCTCTCCCTAGAGCCATTCATCTGATGCTTTGTTTCAGATTTATGGAAGCTCCAGACAGTACTGAGAGGCCTATAGTATTCAATAAGCTCTTTCCTGGATTTATTATTTTTGCTCATCAACACAAAATATAGCTAGCATGAACAATTAAACCCTGTCTGGTCCCATCCTGCTCACTGTCACCCTCACTGCCTCAGTGACCTCTCCTCCATTTTTACAAGCATGCTCAAATTCACATTCACATCATTTATATGCACTTTCCTATAACTCTTTGTCTTGGTCATATTAACAAAGGAAGAGTCAAAAAATCAAATGGTAAACAACTCACTAACCCTGTATACATTTTACTCCAAAGCCTTTGTTCTTCATTTATATTCTACTGATAAATTGGTAAATTGATTTTGCACACATGCTTCTAATAGCAACAGCAAACAGATGTTGAAAATGGGAGAGGTCAATATACTGTAAGGAGAGAAGGCAAAACAAGAGAGAATAGGGGCAGACGTAATACTCAGATTCTAAAAGCAGAACAGCAATGAATCACTTCTAATAAGACGAGGCAGCCTTCCACATTCCATTAGTTCCTAAGGATATCATTGAGGAACAGTTTTTGGTCACGTGTGATTTGAGCCAAGAAGTCAAATATCAATTAATAGGTTGTGTTTCTGCAAGCAAAGGGAAAGAACCCCATCTAAGTGGAAATATAAGCCATGGACTTTAAAAAAAGAAAATTACTGATCCTGAAAATGTGCCTTCTAAAGTTGATGGAAATGATGAGATCATTACATTTATAGAAATAAACTAAATTTTCCTTCAGTAGAACACAAGCACATTGAAAAGGTACACTCATTATTTGTTTTCTTTGCTCATGTAGATGATAACTTTAGTATTATTTGTTTTCCTTGATCATGTAGAATGATAATTTTAGTATTTTCTTTTTGTACTAAAATATTCCTTTTTCTTGCTTTGGTTAACTGAATCCTATCTACACTGGAATTGTTATGCTGAATAGATCATTTATCTCTATCATTTCATAGAGAAGAATGCAGAAAAATTGCTCTGCCTTCCAATGAGTTTTAAAGAATTGTTATTTTAATATTTGCAATCTCAGCAATGAAAAATAAATTTTGAAGTTACAAAATCCATCAGTTCTTTATAAATACTGATCTGATAGTCTCTCTTTCTTCTCTCTCCCACTCTTCTTCCCTAGCTTTTCTTTCTTCCTTTCTTTCTCTTCTTCACTTCCACCCTCTCACCAGTCTCATAGCTGTGTCAAATCCTTCACCAAAGAAAGAGCTTAGGATTCAAAATAGGCTTAGATCTCAATCAAGATACCAAAAACATAACAGCTCTAGAATTGCATGTATATTTTTTTAAAGAAATGCCTTCAATGTGCACTGGAGGCTCATGCCTATAATCCTAGTTATTCAAGAGGCTAAGATCTGAGGATTGCAGTTTGAAGCCAGTCCAAACGTGAAAGTCCATGAGACGTTCTCTAATTAACCACCAGAAAACCAGAAGTGATGCTGTGGCTCAAATGGTAGAGAGGTAGTGAAGAGCTCAAGGACAGTGCCCAGGCCCAGAGTTTAAGCCCCACAACTAACCAAAAAAATAAGTTTGTATTTCTTTTTTTTAATGTAAAACCACTTATATTTTATTTGTTAAAAATGAACAGCTTCATAATAGATCTAAATGGAACTTTTCCAAAACACACAAAAAAATACAGTGTAAAACACCTTCTCATTAAATGCAAACTTTCATTTTGTGATACACTGCATCAATGTTTTGCATACATCTTGATACAAAAGGAATTTCAAGTGGCATCTTGGTTTAAAAAAAAATAGTAACAACAAAAAATGATTACAACCACATTTCAAAGAAAGGAAAATTTCCTCTAACAAAGCATATTGTTTTGTTTATATACAGTACATTAGTACACAAGAGTTTTTTTAATTGTACCAAAGGCAAAAATTGCTTTGAAGGAAAATTAAATTACAATTGCATGAAGAGCAAACATCTAATAGACCAATGACACTGGCATTTGATGTACTTAAAGTTAATATTTGGGGCAATTTTTAAAGTTTACAAAAAATGGCATGAATAATCTCTGTATACCATTTTAAATAACAGGAAAATTATACCACATTTTCACAAGTAGTTTTAGAGACAGCAAACTCACACTCAATTGTTCTTTTTTTCTTTAAAATAAGTTAATAGCAATTCTAAACCAGTCTACAATAGATCAAATAGAAGAATTATAGATCAAATAGAACAATTCAGACTTTCAAAAATATCTTACAATGAGTCCTTGGTTTCTATGAAAAGCCTCCTAAATAGTGAAGGAGAGACTGGAGTTTATTTTCAAATTCTGTGACTGGCTCCCAATAATTCCTTATTAAGTACTGGCATTAAGGATCAGATTTAATTCTTTGGTATAAGCATGAAATTGTTACTGTTAGTATTCTATGAAAAAGTTTGTATTTCTAAAGGAAATCTTCCTTCTCTACATCTCTTAATGAGTAAGGGTTTTCATTTTAGAGTAATGAGAAAGGCCTGGACCTAGACAGGCATGATGGTTGAACAACATTGTGAATGAACTGAACATCTCTCAACTGCATGCTTTAGAAATGATTAAAAATATACCAGTGGCTCATGCCTACCATCTTAGCTACTTATGAAGCTGAGGTTTAAGGACTGGCACTTTAAAGTCAGCCTTGGCAGAAAAGTCTGTGAGACTCTTATCTCCAGCAAACCATTAATAAGCCAGAAGTGGAACTATGGCTCAAATGGTAGAGCACTAGCCTGAGCAAAAGAGCTAAGTGACAGCACCCAGGCCCTGAGTTCAAGCCCCACAATGGAAAAAAAGGATTAAAGTGGTAAATTTTTTGCCAGTCCTAGGAGTTGAACTCAAAGCCTGAGCACTGCCCTTGGTTTTCTTAAGGCCAGAGCTCTACCACTTGAACCGCAGCACCACTTCCACCCTTTTCTACATATGTGGTACCAAGGAATTGAACCTGTCTCTTCATCCATGTTAGGCAAGCACTCTACCACTAGGCCAAACTCCTGGCCCCAAACTTGTAATTTTTTAATCTTTAACTAATTGTACAAAAGAGTTGCCATTTAGCAAAGTTGTTTATGAATAGAGTACATCTTAATCAACATCACCCCTTTTCAACATTCTCACACATCCTGCCCTACCCATCTCTTCCCTCACTTCTAAATTTTGTAGGATATACATTGGATTTTTGTCTGAATTCTCCCCCTCTTCTCTTCATTTATCCACCCTTTCCCCCTTGATCTCACCTCATCCCTTTTGAGTAGACAGTTCCTAGTGCTTCTTTTTACTGAACCCTAATTCCTTTTTTAAGGACTTACACTGAGGTCCTCCATGAATCTACCCTATTTCAATTAATGCATTTCTACATGCTTCCATTCCAATATGTTTACTTGTTAGTGTATAAGCTAAATCTAGTGTCTACATGTAAGAGGAAATGTATCCTTTGTCTCTCTGGGCTTAACTTACTTCACTTAACATATTTTTTGCATTTTTTCTTTTTTTCTTTCCAGTCCTGGGGCTTGAACTCAGGGCCTGAGCACTGACCTTGAGCCTTTTCCTTAAGGCTATTGTACTGTCACTTGAGCCACGGCACCACTTCTGGCTTTTCTATGTATGTGGTACCAAGGAACTAAACCCAGGTCTTCATGCATGCTAGGCAAGCACTCTACCACTAGGCCAAACTCCAGCCATGGTCTTTCCACTACTACTTTCTCATTATGTATATATATTACACATTTCCTTGATGCATTCATCTATTGAGAGGCATCTGAGCTGATTCCATACCTCAGCTATGGTAACTAGCACCTCAATAAACATAGTTATGTTGGTGGCTTTACTGTTTCCTGGTTTGTGTATTCACACTCAAACATTAAAAAAAATACTTCTCCCCATTTTTACCCTTCTCCAGACAGATAAGATAATATCTCTCTCTCTCTCTCTCTCTCTCTCTCTCTCTCTCTCTCTCTCTCTCTCTCTCTCTCTCTCTCTCTCTCTCTCTCTCTTTCAGAGGAATTCTAACAAAGGAGACTAAGGTTGACTTTGGTTCATACCTTTTTATTAAAGAGTTGCATATCTTATTCCTTTTCAACAAAGCAATGTATAAATGCAACAGATCGTGATCAATGTCATGCTGACCAGTATCCTTCATACTTCTTTTCTGTAGATATATTTCTTTAAAAAATTATAAAAATCTGGCCCTCTAGAATAAAAAGTGGGAAAGGCGAGGTAGCTACTAGACAACCCATCCCAGCTGTCCCTACACTCCTTCTTATCAAAATAGGGCATCTACACAGGGCACCACTCATCTAATAACACTGAAAGAGCTATGAGCCAATGAGAAGACAATCTAAGAAAATATGCTTGCAATTTCATCTTACACAATGCACAGATCCCATTCCAATAGTCTCACCTTCCAAGTTCCCTATAGTAAATCTTCTTCCATACCTAATGACAAGTTCTCACCTGCTTTCTGCTTGTCCTCTAAATCCAAGACCAGGAGACTGAAATTGCAAGAAAATGATAATTTATTTAGAATTAATATAATATTATATAACATAATATTAATTAATAATAATCCCATTATTAAAAGATTGTAGGGACCCACTTTACTCTGAGACACTGGGAAAGAAGTTGAACATTGTTATAGTACAATTTAATGTTATTAAAGTACTGTTACTGAGGGAAAAAAGCACCTCAGCTCAACAAAAAATCATCTGTTATAACTACCAGTTTCACTCATGCCAGGAGAAAAACCTTGGCCAACAAAAGACCTGTAATTGGTATAGACACAATCCTTTATTTGCATCATGAATCATATCATGACCAGTGCAGATATGAAGGGACTGTGCTCACTTCCTCATTCCCTCCTCTTTTGAGCTATATAAGTAAACTACTTAACTCACTTTGCCCCCATCATGTTATATCAAATCCCAATCAAAAGCCAGGCACGGTGGGGCACACCTGTAATCCTAGCTACTCAGAAGGCTAAGAGCTAAGGATTGAGGTTCAAAGCCAACCCAGGCACTATAGACCCCAAGACTCTTATCTCCAATGAATCACCAGAAAACCGGAAGTGGTGATGTGGCTCATAGGGTAGGACATTAGCCTTGAGCTGAAGGGCACAGGAACAGGGACCAAGCCCAGAGTCAAAGCCCCACAACCGACTAAAAAAATCCCAGTCAAGACTTTTTCTCAAGTAGTTCTGCCCACTTTGTTGATTTCACATCAACATAAAGAATAAGAAGGAAAGATGTGATAGCCTTGCCCTGGCAGGAGAAATAAGGAATCATCCAGGCAAAACTGACTGGAGTAGCAAAGGCAGAGAGCAGAGACAGGAGGAACTGTCAGCAGAGAATATCCAGGGGCAAATGAGAACGCTAATGTTCAGGGCTTAGGGTCACTTAGGGTACAAAGGGCTATACCACTTAAGGCCCTGACAGCAGGCAGACTCTCTCCTGCTTCAGGAGCTATAACATTTACCACCCCAACTCCATACTTTCACCTTAGCTATCCAGGAGTTCAGACCTGATCCCTGAGGCCCAAAACCTGAGCCACCTGATAGACCCAGGGCTTAATGCCATCACACACAGCAATCATCCATTTGGTCGACTACTATGCTACCTGAAAAATAGCCACCAAGGTTTGAAATAAGAGGAGCTTCTCCTTGCCTACCCATGATTTCTATCTTATTAGAGCCAAGGGACCCAGTGCCACTTAAGTTAGTATTCTCTGGGAAAGAAAAAAACATAGAAGTGTGAGGCAAGAGGAAGGAGAAATTAAAATATTTCTGCTCACACATTATAGAAGTTGGCAAGTCCAAAGACATGCAGTCAACAAACTGGAGACCTACTGGGACTGATGGTGACATTCTGGTCCAAATGCTAGCAGGCTCATGATCCAAAGAGAATCAAGTTTTTAACTCAGTACTGAAGGCGGAAAGTCAAGTGGAAGCAGTTCCCTTTTCCTTTTTCTAGGGTCATTCTTTGTGTTCTGTTCAGGTCTTCAACTGATCCACTTGGACTCATCCATATTACAGAGAGAAAGAACAGTCACCTTTACCCAGACTATATATCCAAACACTAATTTCATCCAGAAACACCTTCACAGACAGATAGAGAATAATATCTGAGCAAACTTCTGAGCCTCCTTTGGCCTGGTAAAACTGACATGAAGCTAGCCATCACACCACTCCACTGTCCACCCAAGGCCAGTCTCCTTAGATGAAATCCAAGAATCTTCCTCTTCTCTAGGGAATTAAAACAAACACAACAACAACAACGACACCCACCCATAAATAAACCTTTGCATTCATGAATATAAGGCCTATCCTTTCAAGATAGGCTACCTATGAGTGACCACCTTCTCAGTCTTCTACTCCATCTCATCCATCTCCTTTTCTCTCTTCTTAGCAGCCTGTGACTTGTTTGTTGCCTATTGTACCGAGGCAGAAACCAGCTTCTTGAATTAGAGAGCAGCTTTCTACCAGGAATCTAAAGACTTGACAATGTCCCTATCATAAACATTTGTATTTTAACTTTGACCTTCAATATCTTACCCCTAAGAAAACCAAAAACTTTCCAGTTTGGATCACAGCCACCCCTGTGCCTTAAGATGCTGGACTTCTCAAGACTGATATTCCAACACCCACAGAAAATGCACTTAGGGAGAATGGCCATCTGTCAGTGCCTGAGTTAATCAAATCTGATTGAGTGGGAGAAAGATTCTACTGAAAAACATCTTATAAAAGAAATGGTAGGATCAAGGTGTAACCTCACCTTGAAGGAAATGAATAAACTAAGAGAAGAAAGCATGCATAACTACAGACATCTGTTTTTCTTGTGGACCACCACTGGGGCTGGCAAAGGAATCTGGAAAAGAAAATAGTTCATGAACGACTGACTCCCCACAGTTTTGGCACTCATTACCATGGTTTACAAAGTATAACCTAAACCCATTCCTGATCTCCATTTTTGACACTAAATGACTTAAGATACTACACGAAGGAGTCATAAGAGTGGAAGGGAAGACTAATGATGAGAATACAGTCAAGTATGGATAATGTGGTGAAAAGATTAATTGGAAATAAAAGAAATCTGATTTGATCCAATCAGCTCAGTGAATTTAGGCCAATTATTGAACTCCTCTTTGCCTCTGTTCATTAAGTAAAAAAGAGGAAGAATAACAGGAACAGAATAAATGAGAACAAGATATATGTTCCTCCTACATGCAAGCAAGACATAAATGCATGCCTTAAAGATTGTTTTCTATCCTTGCTAGTACTGCCTTGATTATCCTTTTACCACCTGTGTCAGTTTTTTGTTGCTACGACAAAACACCTGAGATAAAAATTCCAGAGATTTCAGTCAATGATTGCTTAGCTACATTGTTGTTAGGCTGGTGGCAAGGAAGAAACTGCATGAGAAAAGGTTGTGGTGGAAGAAATCTATTCACCTCATGGCCAGAAAGGAAGACACAGTGGACCCAGAACAACGACATGATTCCAGTGTGGTACTTGCTCCATGTAGGCCCAACCTCTGAGAGTTTCCACCACCTCTGGATAATGCCATTGATTTATTAATAATCCATCATCACATTAACTCATTAATTAAATGAAAGACCTTTCAATAAATGGATTTACCAGCCTGAGACCAACTGTCCCCTTTTGGAGGTAAACACTCTATATTCAAATGTTAACACTGCCACACATATGAAACTTATCTCCTCAGAGTATCTTTAAAATAGTAGTTACTTGGTCTTCTTTTTGCAGCCACTACTGATAAGAAAGATTAAAACTAGAAACATATTCTTTTTTCTCTTGAACCCAAAGCAAAAAATATACTTCATAGGATTCATTTCAGAGATTGCTGACCCTGCTGACCTGTGTTTTTTATTCTTGTTCCTCATTCTCATGCTTACTTCATCCCTACTGGCATACTTCTGACTCAGGACTGTGATCTGACAGAGTTAAGCATTCACAGTGAGATCAAAAGGGACTGAGTTTGAGTTTCTGGAATCTGAATTCTCAGTCATCAAAGAGGCCTGACAGTGACAGCTAAGTATGAAAGTCACAACTTTTAACATAAAATCCTTGAAAAGGCAAGTTTTTCTTTCCTTTCTGCTTTGTAGTGGCTACCACTTTTTTGTGTAAAAACTAAAGACTGCGTTAGAAGATAAAACTTGACACAAATATATAGTGAACTATAAGTTGCTAGCTACAGAGAAACAATACTATAGCAAGGAAGGGTGCTTACAGCCACAAGTAACCCAAAATACAATGAAAACTTGCTCAAATTAAAGCAAAGCTTATGACTTACCAGTCCTAAAAGTTTTGACTTAAGTACTAAAAGTCTACATATAAGCTGAACTACAGGGATAGATTTATCTAGGGCCTTTTCCCCTTTTTGCATGATATTCACTGAATTTTTCATCTTTAACAGCTTTCTCCTAACAATTCTAGTCTTCATGTCTGTACTTTTAAACTTTGGAGAAAAGAAATGGCTACTTCCCAAAACACTCAGAAAAGCCAGTACAGGAATCCACAGAAATCCCATGAAACCCTTCTCATTCTAATGGCCTCAACTGAGTCACAAGCTAATTCCTGAATCTGTCAGAGAGAGAGAGGGGGGGGGGGGTAACACACACACACACACACACACACACTCACACACACATTGGTCAATAGATTCCTTCAGATCAATCAAGCCAATGCCTCAGAAAGATAAGGCCTGAACAGCTGAATGAAACATGGGGTGATTTTTAAGCAAGTAATCCATCCCAAAGAAGAGAAGACACTGAATCCTTGACAGTGTTCACTAGTGAACATTCTGGCTTGCTTTTTATTTTCCTCTAAAACACAGCTATCCCTCTTGAATGACAATATTATCAAGAATTTGGTTTATAGTAATGTGGTGATTAACTAATACCAACCAGCAAGAATGGAAGAAATCCAAATAGCTTATATCCTGCTATGCTAATCAACCTGGAAAAATCACACAGTTACTCCACAACTCTGTTGTTTGTGACATACCTGGAACTCTTCTTTTAGAAACTCACCTTTTCTTCTCTTAACTTTTTCCTTAGGTGAACAGAACACTTGACATTGGCTTAAATGTCATCTTTATGCTACTGACTTGTCAATTCTATCTCAAGCCCCCAAACTCTTGGCTGAGCTCCCAATTTGTATGTCAAGTTGATTATATGACATGTCCTTTCAGGCATGTTAAACCTACTACATCTCATTAAAAGCATAATATTCTCTCCAGCACACACCTATAATGCTATCTACTCAGGAAGCTGAGATCTGAGGATCCAGGTTTGAAGCCAGCCCAGATAGCAAAGTCTGTGATATTCTTATCTCCAAGGAACCAGTAAAGAATCATAGTGACAGTGTGGTTGAAGTGGTAGAGTGCTAGCCTTGGAAAATAAAACTAAGAGAAGCTTGAAGCCATGAATTCAAAGCCCAGAACATGTGTGTGTGCATACACACACACACACACACACACACACACACACACACACAGAACTCACAGTATTCTCCATAACAATCTTCCTTATCTCAGTAAATATCCTCAATATTCAGTTCATTATTTAAGATAGAAACCTACGATTAATATTCTTGGATAGCATGGTGTATATGTGTTGTATGTGTGCATGCATATGTTCATGAGAAAGGAAATAATTTCTGAGAATGTTGGCACTGAAAAGTCTTGACAATCATTTGATCTGGTGCGATTTCCTCTGCATTTCCAGAAGAATTCAACTTAGGAAAGAAGACTGATTTGTCTATAGGTAGATGAACAGCTAGAAGAATAGTAAATGAGAGGTTGAGTTTTTCTGGTTGCAAATCTGAGCCTCTTTTTCATTAAGACAACTCCCAAGGAAATCTGTAATAATATAATAATTCCCATGGGGTTTTTTTTTTGCCAGTCCAGGGGCTTGAACTCAGGGGCTGAGCACTGTTCTTGGTCTTTCTCAAGGCTAGAGTTCTACCACTTGAGCCACAACAACACTCTGGCTTTTTTTTTCTGTGTATGTGATCCATGTGACACTAAGGACTCAAACCCCAGTCTTTGTGCATGCTAGACAAGCACTCTACCACTAGGCCAAATGCCCGGCTCAATTCCCAGTTTTTAATCCTATGGATTCCCTAACTCCTTCAAGGAAATCTTGCACACTTTACTTTCTGTTATGTAACCTACAAAGACAGGGCTGAATTTTCAGACAAATGAAAATAAAGGAAAAGGGGCACCAATCAGAGAGTTGTGTTTCCTTTCATCTCAAACACCCTCCAGATGCTGCTCAGCCCATTCCATCACCCTGATTCATAGGCACAGAGCAAGTAGGCATTTTACTGACCATAGATCACTTCTGCAGTTGCGAATAGAGGCTGCTTGAAAATTCTAGTGATGGTTATAGTTAGTTCACGTCAGAGGTCAGGCTCACTGAGGGAATGTCTTTAAATTTAACAGGATCAGTTTTTTGCTTGCTGTAGAAAAATAGCTAAGCTAATATTGATTTAGATATACTCAGATAAAACTGTCAGAGATGAGACTTAACAGCCTGCACTTTGTTGGAGGCTCACAAATCACAAACCTAGAACTAATAAATGTAGAAACACCCCATCTGTTAAGTCAGGGGGAGTCTTACACCCAGAGAGTCAACACTGAAGAGACAGTATGGAACACATGCCTATAAATCTACAAGAAAACACAGTGAATGATTAAAATACACACACTCACACACACACACACACACACATCACACACACATATTGGTACATGATAAATTATACAGGACTCTAGAAATGCACACAGTGAGTCCAAAGGAGGCTATGCATATGAATAGCTGATAAATGTTCAATAATTTTTATGAGATGGACTCCAAAAAAAAGAAAACAAAAGACATTGTTTAGTTGTCATTGTTGATGCTTGATGCTTTTGTTTTCTTTTCTTTTTGTTTATTAGTTTGTATTTAGAAGGTTAAAGGGGGGGTCACAGAAAAGTGGAACATGGATGAACAAATACAAAGCAGTATTTACTAGATATGCTATGGGAAAATGAACTGTACATCTTTTTTTTTTTGCCAGTTGTGGGGCTTGAACTCAGGGCCTACACACTGTCCTTGGACTTTTTTTTCTCAAAGCTAGAGCTCTACCACTTTAGCAGCAGCACCACTTCCCGCTTTTTTCTATGTATATGGTACCAAGGAATCGAACCTGGGTCTTCGTGCATGCTAGGCAAGCACTCTACCACTAGGCCAAACTCCCGGCCCTGAACTGTGCATCTTGTGGGTGGAGAAAGGGAGAAAAACTGGGACAGTGAGAAAAGGAGAGACATGGTTCCAAAAAATTGTTCTTGTTACCTGATTCATGTACTGTAACCCTTCTGTGTATGAACTCCACAATAACAATAATTTTTTAAAAAAAAACCACATAGCCATGTTTTCTCAATTAATAAATACAAAAATTAAGAAATAATAAATTAAAATTGAAGAAATAATAAAAATAATTTAATAACATATTTTTTCAACTAAATATGTCAAAGTATTACCTTCTCAATGAATAACCAATATAAAATATATGAATATATGTTACATCCCTTTTGTTGTGCAGTCTGAACAGGGCTGCACACTCTCACTCAAGGCAGATGTTTTACCAATTGGCCCATACTTTTGCTTCCAGCCTTTTGATAATTAACTGGGAATAAGAGTCTCAATTGGACATGTGAAAGGGTATCAATATATGTGAATTAATGCACCTATTTGGCAAATATCATGTAACCCTTTTATTAATTACAAAAAATATATATAAAAAATTAAAAAAAAAAGAAGAGTCTCAATTGGCTTTCTTGCTTAGGCTGACTTCAAACTGACATCCACAGATCTTAGCCTTGTGGATAGCTAAGATTACAAGTATGAGCCATCAGTATCTGGCTTATTGCATCCTTTTTGTACTAAATTTTCTAAATCTAATTTAAAATTTATATTTAGAGAGCATCTTAATTTGGGCAAGCTACTTTTGTGGAGTTCAAATGCTACATGTTATGACCATGTAGGAAGTTTGGTGCCAGACAAAAGCCCAGAGGTTCTTAAAGCGTCTGTCTCTGTGGAAGGAGAATCATGCACACTCATTTGACAGACAAAGCTCTGTACTCCAAAGGAATATTCTACTCCTGCTCTATGATTAATGGATTTCAGATCAGGTTCTTTCTCAGGATCCTTGTCTTCGCATTCTTGGACTTCTCAACTATTCTTCACTGAGCATGAGAGATACATTCCACCTGGGCAGGAGTTCCTAACTTAGGCTCACAGGGAAAGTTCACAGCACCTAATACAGGTACGAGGCTCTATCTTGCTCCTGTTGGTTTCACATTTAGGCAAAGGGTAAAATTCAAGTATTTCATTCTGTGTTCATACATCACACCACATTTCTCAAACTAGTCCTGTTCTGTCTCTCTGCTAACTGGCTTGCTTTGTAAAGCAAATTAAAATTGATTGCATGTTTTATATCTAAGATTTCATTTGTTCAACCTTCACAATATGACCTTAGGGGAGCTATGATAAGAAAATCAAGAAGCACTTCGATACATTGAATGAATTGGCCATCGTCACACAACAGAAAGTAGAGTTAAGATTCAGTCCCACTGTGAACTCTACATTCACAGCATTACTTCACAACTATTCTCTAGCTTCCATATTCTCCTGTTTTCAGTATGATATATATCTTTCTTGACTTTCCAGCCCTATTTAATTCTAGATACTACTAACCTCCTACTGAAATGAGCTCTAGACTTTCTTCTGCGTTATGGATAAGTATCAAGAAATCTGGTCATATCTTTGCCACAGGGATCTTCAGGACTCTTGGCCATTCACATACATATCAGAAAACAAGAAAGAAGGGCACAGAGCATTATTCATTTAGCAGCTTTTAATTTATCACTTTTTTCATATTGGAAAAGGTGCTAAAAGCTGGGGCTATGCCAGGAAACAAGACATAAAAGCTCCCGGCTTTGAAGAAGTTTACATTCTACAAATGAGAGTAAGATATTAAGTGAAACCAAAAACTAAAGATTCTTTCATATAATGATACTAGGATGAGACAATAAAACAGTGTTGTATAGCAGACCCTTAAGAAAACCATCTGCATATGCCTAAAAACCATAGCACCAATATTACATCATAACCAATATATGATCTGCAAAACTAATAGAATAGACTGAAATTATTTTCTATTATTCCAATTTTGAAAAAAGAAAAAGGAAAAGAATAGGCTGTGTGTCTGCCCCAAAGTAAATATCAGGTTGTAACGTCTTTGTTCAGAAATATCTGCTTTCTTGTTCTTTTAATATGTATGTCTAATTACAGTGGAACATCTTCTCGTTGTAACTCTAGTCAAGGAGAGTAAAAACTGGACATCCCTACAGACCCAAAACATTTTGTTTCAGAATAAATGAGTTTGTCATAGGGAGAATGCCCTGAGAACAGACTCAAAGACAGTGATTTGCATATAGACAAATGATTAGGCATTCTCTTGTGAGTAACAACGGAATAAAGGAAGAGAATAAAGGAAGTAGAACTGGACAGAGAAAGAAATTCAAATGCATTGTAATTGCCTTTTCCATTAAGCAATAGTGGTCCCTTCATAGATGTCCCAGATTGAGATGTGAGACACTATCATTGTACTCTCTGACCTCCAGCAACATGTCTTTGAACAGAGGCTCCTTGGGGAGAGAGTAAACTTTCGTAAGTTCGAAGACAGTGGGAAAGGAATCAGCCATAACTGTTAGCAGTAGACTTTCTTAATACCAGAATTTGACCATATTAGCATAAAGGGTCTTTGGGGGGAAGTGAGGGGTGTCAGGGCACTTAAACTCAGAGCCTAGGCACTGTCCCTGAGCTTTTTTACTCAAGGCTAGTGCCCTACCACTTTGAGTCACAGCTTCACTTCCAATTTTCTGGTGGTTAATGCGAGATAAGAGTCTCACAGACTTTCTTGCCCCAGCTGACTTCAAATCATGATTCTCAAATCTCCTGAGTAGCTAGTATAACCGATGAGAGCCACTTGTGCCCTGCATCATATAGGGTCTTTAAATGGATAGCAAAGATTAAGTAAGATGTTTGGTGTGGGTCCTAGTCCAAAATGAGTGATGTCATTGTAAGACAGTAAGAGTGTAACAGTGATATTCACTAGACACTATGCTACAAATGAACTTTACAACTTTGGGAGGCAGGGAGGAGAGTCAGATGGGATGGAAAGAGGGAGAAAATGAGAGAGGGGGTAATGCTGTTAGAAAAGAAATATGCTTATTACTGTAACCCCTCTGTACATCACCTTTACAATAAAAAAATTTAAAGAAGATAATAAGACACAGATATGCTTGGAATAAAGCCAAGTGAAGTCACAAAATAGACACATATACACACACATATGCAGAGAGAGAGAGAGAGAGAGAGAGAGAGAGAGAGAGAGAGAGAGAGAGAGAGAGAGAGAGAGAATGCATTCATAATCCAAGGAGAGGAGCCTAGACCAGAACTTTCCCCATAGTCCTCAGAAAGATCAATGCTGCCAAAACCTTGATCTTGCAACTAGCATCCCTAATTGTGAGAAAATTGAAAGGCTTCCCAAAGAAAATCACTCAAACACATGGTCACATAAAAAGGAAAAGAAGTTTAATGTCAGTAGCCTGACAGGTTACCTGGAGGCAGAGAGTATCAGTGAACAGCAGTTTTACAAGGCTGGGTTCATGTGGAATATGAGATCGGGAAACTGAACTATGGAAGAGTTTGACATTTACAGTTAAATCTACACAAACAAGGGAAAGGCAAATTGCATTCAGTGATGGGCTGCCATTTGAGATTGCAGCTGTGTCACCTTTTTTCAGATAAAAGCCTGTGTCACCTGTTTTGGGAGTAAGGCTTGCATCACCTGATTTCAGAGAAAGGCAGTTTTTCCTTAGTGCAAAAGGTCCAAGGTGGCAGATTCGATAGTGCTGGGAGCCGAGTGCAGGGTCAGGCTGGCTCATGAATCTGCATCATTAAGATAACCACACAAAGAAATGAGCTGTCATGTATGAACGCCATGCCTAACTTTGAGCTATATTATCAGTATTGTGAATCACTTTCTGCTGAGACTTGATTAACATTGGGTATGAATGTGTTATTGCTTTATCACTCTCTGCTGAGACCTATAGTGAGAGTAAACACGTGGACCTCCCTGCCCTGCCCACCTTTGTGCTGATAGGCTCCTGCACCCTGTATCAGCTCAATGTACTTCCTCAATAAATGAGTTCCTGCCTTGACGGGTCTCTCTGAGGCATCTGATTGTCCTCCAGCGAGGGAGGATTGGGTGCGGCCGGTCAGTGGGCCCTCTCCTTTCTCGGCTCGTCCTGGTTGGGACGTGTTCTCTCTATTCCTCCTGCATGTTGGGAGGGACCGAGGGCTAAAAACCCCGACAGATAGGAAGATGGAGGAGATGAAGGTAGGAAGATGAGCGAGATGAAGGTAACAAAAATGAGTTTCTGTTGTTTACACTGTTGTACCATAAGTTATAAATCTAGTCTTGAGAAAACAGAGAAGCCACATTTTGAGAGGATGAATTTGGGGTATTTACTGGTGCCCTAGCAGTCTACAAATTGGCAATTGTCACAAAGACCTGCAGCCCCTGGCAACCCCTGTACCAAACTTTTACAGACAAGAAGCCATATTATGTTTGGGTGGAGACAAAGCAAAGCCCCCAAACAAACAAAGGTGACATGAGCAGGGATTCTGTGCTAGACAACATGTGTGGCCACATCCTTACCTGGGACTAAATAACATGATACATTTTGCTTATTTTCTCCTCTAGACCTCTGAGCTGGGTGGACAGATCCCATCTCTTGGCAAAGTGCGAAATGACTGCAAAATCAATAGCCCCAACACCTGGACAGGTGCTGGGATGGCTGTAACATTATTTATACTCAGTTTCCTCACTTCAACACCACCTGTCATGACTTAATACACATGCTGAAGGAGTGAATAAATAGTATGTAGCTGGAGTTCAGGTATAGACATAGGAAACTTATATCTCTTTGAGTCAAAGGCTTTTAATGTTCCCCAATATGCTGACAAAATACTAACATTTGGTTTATTACTAGTGTGATTGGGAGCATTGTTAAAAATGATTTCAAAGGAAACCTTTATGTAAGTGGGGGCCTGACTTAAGCTGCCCTATAGCCTAAAGTAGGAAGGCTGTTGTCTATTAAGGGCAATATGAAATCTTCTTTGGAGCATAAAATAGACATTTTTTACTAGTGATCAACTTTCTAATATGCAAGAAGCACACTGAAGAAAACATATGCATTTAGTGAACTGATCAATCATGAGTTTTGTTTTATTCTTGTAGCTCTGTGGTATCATTTGAGAATATCAGAATGGGCCATTTCCTATTTGAAATCAGTTTAGATTAGTGATTATAACAGTTTTTTTTAATTGGGGGATGTGAGTGTGTGTGTGTGTGTGTGTGTGTGTGTGTGTGTGTGTGTGTGAGTGAGTGTGTGTGTGGTGTGCGCACCATTCCTGGGTACTGTTCATTCATAATGGTTGTTGACCTGCCACTTGTACCACAACTCACTTCAGGCTTATTGTCACCTTTAGTATGTGTCAACATTATTTTTTAAGTTTATTTTATTGTCAGAGTAATGTACAGAGGAGTTACAGTTGTATTCATAAGGTGATGAGTACATTACTTCTTGAACATTGTTACCCCTTCCCATTTGGAAGTTAATTGGAAATCAGGATCTGATGGGCATTCTTGCCTGGACTGGCCTTGAAATCACAATCTTCAGATCTCAGCCTCCTGAGTAGCTAATATTACAGATGAGAACCAGCAAGACCCAGCTGTTGATAGATTTTAATTAGCTAGTGGTATACTTTTTGCTTACTTAAAATCTATAAATATATATATATATGTTATACTATGTTGTGCTATGCTAGTTCTGTATGTGTTGCAGCCTGAAATAACAAAAACAAAAATCAAAATGAATCCAGTCCTTTGCTGAAAACACGTTTATCAAGATGTGCTTAAAACATAATCCTTCATCCACCTTGAATCTTTCACCCACGGCATTCAAATAGGAATGCTACTTGAAAACAGCAGAAAGCTGCTATCTGCTTCCTGGCTTTTTGGTTCCCTCACATCAGCCTAATGAGGACAGCATATCCTGAAGACCAACCCATGTGAGAGGTGGGCCGCTCACACAAAATGGACAGACAATAAAGCAAATGTTACCTGGTTCTCATCACCATGAGGTTAATGAGGCCAACAAAAGTTATCAGTCTCAAGATTTGTAATCTTGTGACGTCCAATTTCTTTCTCAAGAACCGCACATACTATTGTGTATGTTCCAGGCCCTTGCTTTTGTTTTGTTTTGTTGTCAGTTGTGGGGCTTGAACTTTGGGTCTGGGTGCTGTTCCTGAGCATTTCATCTCAAAGCTATTACCCTACCCCTGGAGCCACAGCACCATTTCCAGTTTTCTAGTGGTTAATCGGAGATAAGAGTCTCACAGACTTTAGTGCCATGGCTGACTGAACCGAGATCCTCAAATCTCAGCCTCCTGAGTAGCTAGGATTACAGGCATGAGCTGAGGTTCCCGGCTAAACCCTTGATTTTATCAGAAAATACTCAGTGTTTCCAAAATCCAGTGATCTGATCTCATATTTATATTAAATAAAGAATTGGTTGCTAGTTTGGGGGTTTTCTCAGAGCCAGAAATTTATTCTGAGAAGGGAGAGAGGAATAACAGCCATTTGAGACACTGGCTAGGTCAGGAGGACTTTTACAAGCCTAATTTCTGACCAGAGACATACCATCAATTAGAAGAATAACATGTTCCCTGCATTCCTGATTTGCATAAGAAATCACACAGAGTTGATGCAATTACAGATTCCAGAACTTCTTCCTCTGTATCAAACACTCAACTGAACTATTCAGGATGCTTTTAGGCTAGTAACTACATGACCAGTGTCAAGTTTATAGCCCTGACTTTTTCAGCACCTTCAGGGAAATGATGGTTTTAAATTTTGTAAGGATAGAATTTCCCAAGGTCTCTCTCAGCACAAGGTAACAGACCTTGATTCGTTCATATTTAAAACTTTTGAGCAAGCTATAATACATCATAAGCAGAACAAAAAGCATGAGATCTCTGTCTAAGAATATCAGTGCCATAGTGATAAAACGCAACACACTCAGGGAGATAAATACTTGGAATTACTTCATAATGACTCTAATGTGAACCACTTTCAGGCAAAACTACACTAAATGTCACAGTGGACTTAGAGTGAATAGAAAAATAACTTTATTAAGTTATAAAAATTTACGAAGTTACTTTGTTCTTGATTAGACTCCATAAATATCCATGTTTATATATGGAAGACTTCAGCTACAGAAAACAAAATCTACTCAGCTAGTTTAAGTAGAAAGCAATTCAGAATTTGGCATTAAATATTCAACCTACAAGTCTGCAGGAAGACTGAAGAAACAAATTTTACATTGATTTCCCCCTTCAACACTTAGAACAAGGCCACCAAAAAAAACTTCTGCCTCTGTTCTTGTTCTAGAATTTCATCTGATTGTCAAGATCAACAAACCTTTTTTATCATTAGAGCCCCAGCTCCTGATATCAGTTCCTGAACCAACTCTGCTCACCAGGATCCATGAAAGCATTCTGGATGCCTGAGCCTTATATTTGACACCCACATAGCTGGATACTGGGACTCTGTTAATAGCACCACCAAAAACCAAAAAGCCTTTATACCTGGGCCTAGTGGTAGACATGCAGAAACATCAGAGGTTCATGTTCTTGAGCTTCAATCTCAAATCTGCCTTCCAAATCTCATCTATCCAGCAAAATCCAAATCATATTTATTAGAAATTGCAAGATAGCTTGTGATGTATCTTCTGGCTTCCCAGTCTCTGCAGTTAAGGAAGATGTGATCATGACTAAACACCAATGGCCTTATCTACGATGGTACAATTCTAGATAGTGACACTGTTAGAATTCTAAGCAAAATGAGTATAAGGATTTATCCTAAATCATGATTTCAAATCTAGAAGAAATTCTGAGGATTCCTAATCCATCATCACCAGCTTCTAAACTCAGAACAAGAGGTATGTGGTAGGATTCTTAATATGACTAATCCCAGCCAAAACCAAAAAGAGAAATAATATTGTCTAATCCTAATTCTAATTCTCTATTCTCCCCCAGGGTCACTTCACAAGATAACAAATATAATGAATATAGCAATAATATTTCACTATTGTATTTGGACATGTATGTAATAAATATAGATGAACAACTAAAAAATAGACTTTAAAATAAAAGAGGAAAGTCTTATTTGGGCTCACAATTTGAGAAGTTAACTCTATAGTTGTTTGGCCTTGTTGAACTTGGGCCTATAGTGAGGAAAAATGCCATGGTGGAGAGTTTGTAATGGAGAAAGATGCTCAACTCAGGTGTCCAGTAAGCAGAGAGGCAGAGAGACAGAATCAGACAAAGACAGAGAGACAGAGATGGAGGGCAGAGCTTGAGGTTCAGTACCCACTCAAGAGGTTAGAGGAGTTAGTAGAGCACCAATCTCCTCTCAAAGGTATGCCCCTTGATACCTAACTTCCTTCCATTAGCCCTCATCTTTTAAAGGTTCTACCAACTTTTAATAGCACCACAGGCTAGCTGCCAAACTGTTAGCATATGGGCATTTGGTAGATACTGAAAATTCAAACCATAACACAATTCACATAGAAACATACTGGTGGCCTGCACAATAATTCAGTTTTTCTGCTCAGCTCCTATATAACTTCTAATTGCCTAAATGCTACTTCATGTTTGAAGGACTCTAGGCATTGTTTTAAGAGTACAGCTTATTTCATGTCTGATATAATTATTATAATCATACTGTTATTACTTTAATTTATTTTATTACTGAACAGCAAATAATGTGCTTAGGGTCTCACAGTTATTTCATACCAGTGCAGGGATGCAAATGGAAGCAGTTCTGCTAGGAATGAGTACACATATCCATCTACTCTGTCTCAGCATCTCCCAAGTGCAGTTCAGAACACCAGTGACCTGCACAGCTACTCCCGCTCCTTCTATTCCCATCTAAAAGAAGCAGCAAAATAGTTTGAATCAAAATCATCCTTTGCTTTTGAAAAGCCTTGTATTCCTGATGACATTATAATTAATACTGAACTAACCTTATGATTAAAAACATTAGTTACTGTTGGTTTCTATTCTGACAATAATGATGGACATTTACCATTATTTTCTGCAGTCATTCGTACATTTTCCTTCTTCCCTCCTTCCGTCCTTCCTTCCTTCCTTCCTTCCGTCCTTCCTTCCTTCCTTTCTTTCTTTTGCCAGTCCTGGGACTTGAACTAAAGGCCTGAACACTGTTCTTGGGCTTTCCTCAAGGCTAGCACTCTTGAGCCACAGCACCACTTCCAGCCTTTTCTAAGGAGGTGGTGGTAACAAGGAATCGAACCTGGGTCTTCTTGTATGCTAGGCAAGCACTCTAACTCCAGGCCCCCATTAGTACATTTTCTAAGTGGAAAAAAAAGTTTTATAGGAAAGCTAGTCATCTGAAGAGTATAACTTTCAGTCTATAAACAAAAACAAAATAAGGCCCCACCATATAATATAAGCATATTAAATCTGAATCAATACTTGCATACTAGGATAGTTTCTAGCTTTCATAACCAAGCTAAATCAAAATGTTAAAGAACAAAATGAAGATAATAGAGCACAACAGTTTCCAGCAATGTAAGCCACTGACAGCAATAAAGTATAAAACTAATTATCTACACATAAAGTAATGCACTAACCAGCACATCAAGTGTCTGCCAAATCTGTTCAGGTAAAGCTGGGTGCTCTGGCCATTTGGATTCAATCAGCCTTCTAATTAAAACATTTCTAGCCACTGGCAAATTTCATCTTTCTAAGCCCTAGTGACAGAGAGCTATCACCTGTATCCTACATTTTTCTGTAGGATGCTTCCTAGGTTAAAAAAAATTGGTCATTTTCTAAAATATGTTCCTACTAATAAACTAATTATTCTTTTTTCCCTTCCCACAAGTGCTTCATGTGGTAGGAAAGAAAGACTCATGGCACCTAATAAAGTCGTTCTGAACAAGGACTGTCTACTCCAAGAAGCACAGATCTGGAAAGAAAAGAGAGATCTACCTTCATAAACTCTGTAGGCAATCTAAGACAATGACACCTCTGGACTTCTGGAAACAGGCTGTGGATATAGTACACAGTCTTAGACAATAATATATTATCTTTGGTTAGAATTAGGCACCTAGAAACCTATCAACCACATCAATTTGTTATATCTCAGAGCAACATCAATGGAATAGAAGCTAACCTGATTTGTCTGTCCTATGGAATAGAGCTGCTAGACTCAAATTCCAGCACCACCACTTACTTGTGGATACTCTTTGTAACCTCATAGCCTATTTCTCATCTGTAACTTCAGGACAATAAAACTACTTACATTGGAGATTATTAACATAATTGAAATTGAGTATTAATTGAAATTTAAACTGTATGTGATAAAGAAAGCAATTGTTAGCTATTGGAGGACCAACAAATCTTCTGAAACAGATGTGAATTGAGATGATAGGAGCTGAGGAAACTTTGATAACTCTTAGACCTTAACATGGGCTCTTGGCTGCCTTGAGTGAAAGACTATAAGCCAATTAGCCAGTCAGACTGTCTGCATACCAACACTAGCTGCTTTGAACAATTCATGGACACACTGAAGAGGCTACATATAGAAATCTTCTTATGGCATCAACTCTGGCAAACAGTTTGCACAGGACTTTTCTCCATTACCAATCTCTACAAAGCCTAGATAACCCTGAATCCACTTACATCAGTGCTAATAGGGAAGTCCCTCCCCTCGTGACAGCAGAAGACCAATGATTGGCCTTTCATTTGCGTAAGGGACTACTGTGATTGATACAAACACAATCCTTTATTTGCACAAGGGACCTGCCACGATTGGCATAGTCATCTTTCTTGCCCATATCCAGGCTGCTTAATTCACATTTGTAGGATGAAGGGTAGTATTTTTGCTCAGCAATATTTTTGTTATTTAGATCTTAAGAAGCTGTACAAAGGAGACAACTCACTTTATAAGCAGCTTAATGACAACCTGTGAAGCTGCTACGTGATGTTGCAACATTAGGTCCCAATAAAGTCTTTCTGCCAAGTGGCCTTAAATGCCTCTGTTGAGATGGTTAACATAACTTTATCCAGCTTTCTATACAGATGCTCTTTTTAAGAAATCAATTATAATCTCTAAATGGAGGCGTGGGTTGCAATCTTACTTCTAATACAACCTTTGCTGGGCATGGTAGCTCACACCTGTAATCCTAGCTACTCAGGAGGCTGCGATGTGAGGATTGCTGTTCAAAGCCAGCCCAGTCACTAAAGAATGTGAGACTCTTATCGCCAATTAATCACTAGAAAATGGGAAGTGGCTCTGTGGCTCAAGAAGTAGGGTAGTAGCCTTGAGCTGAAGAGCTCTGGGATAGTACCCAGGCCCAGAGTTCAAGCCCCACAACCAACAGAAAAGAAAAGAAGGCAAGTATTGCCGGGTTCAGTAGCTAACATCTGTAATCCTAGCTACTCAGGAGGCTGAGACTTGAGGATAACTATTCAAAGCCAGACCGGGCACTGAAGTCTAAGAGACTGTTATTTCCTCTAAAAACCCAGAAGTGGAGCTGTGGCTCCAGGGGTAGGGCAGCTGAAGAGCTCAGGGACAGTGCCCAGGCCCAGAGTTCAAGTCTGACGGCTGACAAACAAGTCCCTGAGAGTGTAGCCCCCTCCATTGTATATACTTGACTGCCACTGGGCCCTCCCCTGTAACAATTGTAAGTGCACACAGCAAGACGTCACATCACCGAGCGGTAATTCTTCATATATTACGTTTTATTGATATATATATATAAAGATAGAGAAATCATCATTTTCTATGTAACCAGAGATCAGAACAAATTAATAAGAAAATATTCACAAGAAAAGGCAGTGCAACACTGGAGAAAATAGTATTTTGTGTCCTAGTACAACAGCTACATAGCTAAAACTGCAAAAGTCTATGTGTTTCTGTCTCACATTACTGAGCCACCATCAAAAATCACCAAAATCATTCCAGTCATTCACACAAAAAAACAAAACAAAAAACTATACTTGTAAATCACTTCCCCAAAGGAGAAATGAGCTGTGTGGTGGCTCATGCATGTCATCTAAGCTACTTGGAAATGGAGGTTAGGAGGAAGAAGATACAAAGCTAGCCTGGGGCTGGATTTAGTAAGACCCCATCTCAACAAATAAAGAGGGTTTGGTGGTACACATCAGTAATTTCATCGGCGTTGTGGGGAGGGGAACATAAGGGAGGGGGAGGACCTAAGAAGGAAAACACAACCAAAAGAGAATATCTGATGGGGGGGAAGAAAAACAGACAAGAAACATTGTAGACGGTGAAGGTGTGACCTGGAAATGTTTATAGTGGAAACAATAAGCATGGTGAGGCACAACAGCTTTCTAAAAACCCAAAACTTTTATTAAAAAGTCTTCACCAAAAATTCAGAAAAAAAATTCTGAGTTCATGTGGAATTCAGCAAAGCACCATGTACCCTAATTTGAAATGTCAAGAGCTAAGACAGTAATAAGAAATTTAAATTTGTAAATGTATGACCATAATTAGAGTTTCTGGAGATGAGTCCCTGGAGTTGGGTGAAGAAGAGAAAAATTTGAGACAGTGAGACTACCAACAAAGATACCAAGGAATTTTAGCAGCAGTAATACATTAGCTTAGTTCCTTTCTGAGAATTTATTCCATTCAGTTATTCCAAAACCATTAACTTTTGACTATTGCAATGTAGCTATCTGATGCACCTTCTTACCAATAACAGGTATAAATGCCGAACAAAACATAAAGGACTTTCTGAAGGCCATAGAGACCAAAGAAAAGGAGAGAGTAATAAGGAGTGGGGAGTTTTGAAAGATGAGAAGCACACTAATTAGACTCACATTTACTAGCTTTTTCCATTGACATTGCTTCCTAATTGCCATGCACAGTACTTCCAAGGTACAGGGGAGTACAGCCAAAGCAGAGAGAAGTTTCCAATAAGACACATGTTAAAGCATTGAGGGATACCAGACAACAGGAAATTAGGTGTGAGGTGAACTCTGAAAGTCTGCCATAGAGGGACGAGCCAAAATTTCTGCACATTTATGCCTCAAATGGTCCCTGATTCCTGAACTGATGAGAAAAGGGAAGGACTGGAAAGAACCCCTTGAGAAACAGTAGCCAGAAGGGAAGTAACTGAGCAGAGATTTCAGTAGCTATCTTATGTCATATAGGTTACTAAAATATCAGCAAAACCATATTTTTAGAATAAGGGCCAAGCCAGGCTCAGTGGGTCATGCCTGTAATCCTAGCTAATCAGGAGGCTAAGATCTGAGGATCATGGTTTAAAGCCAGCCCGGGCACTAAAGTCTGTGAGATCCTTATCTCCAATTAACCTCTAGAAAATGGAAAGTGGGGCTTGGCTCAAGGATAGAGCAATAGCCTTAAGATGAAGAGCAGAGGAACAACACTTAGGTCCAGGAGTAGGGTGGTAGCCTTAAGCTAAAGAGCTCAGGAACAGTGCCCAGGCCTAATTCAGGCCTAGTTCTATCCATGTGACCCACAAATAAAAGAAGGAAAGAGACAGAGAGAGAGAAGAGAGAGAGAGAGAGAGAGAGAGAGAGAGAGAGAGAGAGAGAGAGAGAGAAAGAAAGAGAGAAAGAGAGAAAGAGAGAAAGAGAGAGAGAGAAGAATACGGGCCATATAGCAAAAATAAGCCCTTAGAGTAAAGCCAAAAATAATATCACCTCAATAGGACTTAGCATCAGTCTTCCATAGTCTTAGACTGATGAATAGCCTAGTTCAAAAATGATCATGGGGCCGGGAGTTTGGCCTAGCAGTAGAGTGCTTGCCTAGCATGCACAAAGCCCTGAGTTCAGATCCTGGGTTACCACATACACAGAAAAGGCCAGAAGTGGTGCTGTGGCTCAAGTGGTACAGTGCTAGCCTTGAACAAAAAGGACCTCATGGACAGTGCCCAGGCTCTGAGTTAAAGCTCCATGACTGACAAATAAAATAAAATAATAATAATAAAAAAAACCACCAGACTGATTCATCCACAATATTCAAAATACAAAAAAAGTTAAAATCCATACAAAAGATAATATGAGAGGCCGGGAGTTTGATCTAATGGTAGAGTGCTTACCTAGGCCTAGGGTCAATTCTTCAGTTCCGCTTACATAGAAAAAGCTGGAAATGGTCCTGTGGCTCAAGTGGTAGAGTGCTAGACTTGAGAAAGTCCAAGGACAGTGCTCAGGCCCTGAGTTCAAGCCCCAGTACTGGACAAAAAAGAAAAGATAACGTGGGGTGGGACCAATACATGACTCATGTGGTAGATTTAGCAGCTAAAGAATTTTAAAGTAGCAGGAATCAGAGGAAGATGGTGGCAGCTCAGACTGAGTCTTTCTGATCTCTCATCAAGATACCAGTTCTAGCATCATAGCAGACAGTTTATAGCTAAAGAACGATTCTAAGTAAGCTTAGCAGCACAGAGATCTCAGTCAGAGAGGAAAATGTCAGGCAGCCTCTCAAGAAGAAAGTTTTCAGTCCACACAGTAGGCAGCCACAGCAGCAGCCACTCCCCAGAGGAGCTGCAAGAAACAAGGCTCCAGACCCTGAACGGACAGCGCCTCTTGGAGGCACACACCTGCCAGCTACACTCAGAGCCTGAGAGAGCAGTCCTCCACCTACCTGAAACGCAGACCTGCTGGCTACACACACTCACACAACCAAGGGAAGTATGAGGACCTCACTAAAGACATTGTCACTCCTGCTTGCAGAAGGGCATTGGGAAGGTAGCCCCTTCCCCACCAGCTGACAGCAGTGCCATCTTGGCTACTGGCAAAGACCCTGCCATCCCAACTGGAACCTGAGAAGTGGTGCTGGCAGGACCATCTCTCTAAAGGGGAAAGGTTTTTCTCAAAGTCACCTTAGCCAGATGTCTGCTTCCTTGCCCTAGAGATAATAGTTCCACCTGGGCGGGGCCTCTCTCCCAAAAGACAAAGCCAGAAGCCTCTCCACACCAGGCTCTCTGCTGAACTGGCTAAAACATCTAAACAGGCTGGATTAGAGGGAGTTCAGAAGCTCACTCATGTATATCATGCCCTAAAGACAAATAACTGCCAACCAAGATACTGTACCCAACTAAGCTCCCACACATAATTGGGGGAACAATAAAAAAAAAAACTTCCATCCAAGGAAAAGTTACAACATTATGTAACAACCAAACCAGCATTACAGGAAATTCTCAAAGATGTCCTACACATTGAAAACCAACACAGACATGGTACTGACAGAGAAATGACACCTAAAAATCATACCAGCTAATTATCACAAGAACTGACAAGACACAGGTCCAAAAGAAATAAATAAAAGAAATGGCAGGAATGAGTAAATATTTTTCAATCCTAACACTCAATATCAATGGACTTAACTCTCCAATTAAATGTCATAGACTGTCTACTTGGATCAAAAAGCAAGATCCATCGTTCTGCTGTCTTCAAGAGAATCATCTTGCCCAAAAAACATACATACTTTGAGCGTTAGAGGCTGCATTAAAATCTATCAAGCTAATGGCCCCCATAAACAGGCTGTAGTTGCCATTCCTCATATCAGATAAAATAGACTTCAAACTAAAATTAGTGAGGAGAGATAAAGCAGGTTACTGCATACTAATAAAGGGATATTTCCTCCAGGAGGATATAACCATCCTAAATATCTACACACCTAATCCAGACCACCAAACTTTATCAAGCAAAAACTTAATTACACTAAAACCACACATAGATCAAAACACAGTGATTGTTGGTGACATTAAGACACCACTCTCACCTATGGACAGATCATTGAGGCAAAAATTCAACAGAGAAACCTCAAATGGAACAATTGGATAGACCAACTAGACCTAACACACATTTGCAGATTATTCCAACCACCAACACCAGAATATACATTTTTTCCCATAGCACATGGAACATTTTCTAAAATAGACCCCATTTTAGGGCATAATACAAACTTGTGCAGATTCAGAAACATTGAACTTATTCCCTGCATTCTCTCAGACCACAAGGGCATCATTGTAACCAGTCTCCACCAACAAAAACCTTGTAACTCATGGAGATTGGACAACACATTCTTGAATCACCAATAGGTCATTGACAAGATCAAAAGAGAAATACAACAGTTAATGAAATTTAACAAAAAGGAGCACACAAAATACCAGCTCCTTTGGGACACAGCAAAGGCAGTATTCAGGAAAATTTATAGCTCTGAGTGCTTACATTAACAAATTGAAAAAAATCACAAATCAACAATTTAATGTCCCACCTTAAGCTCTTTGAAAAAGAGCAACAAACCCAACCCTAATCCCAGTAGAAGGAAGAAAATTATTAAAATCAAACGAGAATTAAATGAATTGGAGTCCAAAAAAAAAACTATAGAAAGAATCAGCAAAACAAGGAGTTGGTTCTTTGAAAAAATTAACAATATTGACAGACCCTAAGCAAATCTTACCAAAAAAAGAAGGGATCACACTAAACACAATCACAGATGAGAATGGTAATATCATGACAGAAATGACCAAGATCCAGAGAATCAGGAGGGAATACTTTTCAAACCTTTATGCCAACAAATTTGAGAATTTAGAAGAAATGGATGAATTTCTAGCCAATATTAACATACCCACATTGAAACAAGAAGACCTAATCCAACTAAACAGACCTATTTCAAGCACTGAAATAGAAATGGCAATAAGAGACCTTCCACCTAAGAAAAGCCCAGGCCCAAATGGATTCACAGCTGAATTCTATAAGCCCTTTAAAGCAGAGCTCACACCAATACTCCGTAAGCTCTTCAATGAAATTGAAAATGAAGGCTCAGTGCCAAATTCATTCTACGAAGCCATTATAACCCTCATCCCAAAACCAGACAGAGATTCATCAAAGAAAGAGAACTATAGACCCATTTCTTTGATGAATATTGATCCAAAACTTCTCAACAAAATACTGGCCAACCGTCTACAACTCATCAAAAAATTATACACTATGATCAAACAGGGTTCATCACAGGGAGGCAAAGCTGGTTCAACATATGCAAATCAATTAATATAATTCACACATCAACAGGAGCAAGGACAAAAATCACATGATTGTCTCAATAGATGCAGAAAAGGCATTTGACAAGATCCAACACCCCTTTATGCTAAAAGCTCTGGAGAAACTAGGAATCCATGGAACATTCCTCAATATAATAAAGGCTGTGTATGACAAACCCATAGCTAACATTATACTTAATGGTGAAAAGCTAAAGCCATTTCCTCTAAAATGAGGAATGAGACAAGGATGCCCACTCTCTCTACTCCTCTTTAACATAGTATTAGAATTCCTAGCCAGAGCAATAAGGCAAGAAGCAATCATAAAAGGAATCCACATAGGGAAACAGGAAGTGAAACTTTCCCTCTTTGCAGATGACATGATTCTGTATTTAAAGAACCCTATAGATTCCACTCCCAAGCTGCTTGACCTGATTCAAAACTTTGGCAAGTTTTTCTGATCCTGGCCATTCTAACTGGGGTGAGGTGGAATCTTAGAGTTGTTTTGATTTGCATTTCTTTTATGGCCAGAGATGTTGAGCATTTCTTCATGTGTCTATAGGCCATTTTTGTTTCTGCTTCAGAGAAGACTCTCTTTAAGTCTTTGGCCCATCTTTTAATGGGATGGTTGTTACTTTGGAGATTAGTTATGCTGGAGGGGATGTGGCCAGGAGGGATCACTATTACATTGTTGGTGGGAGTGCAAACTCGTTCAACCACTATGAAAAGCAGTATGGCAGTTCCTCAAAAGACTAAACATAGAGCTCCCCTATGACCCAGCAATTCCACTACTTGGCATTTACCCAATCATCCAGAAACAAGGACATACTAAGTCCACCAGCACAACAATGTTCATTGCAGCACTATTTACCATAGCAAAGATATGGGACCAACCTAGATGTCCCTCAGTTGATGAGTGGATCAACAAGATGTGGTATTTGTACACAATGGAATTCTATGCTGCTGTCAGAAAGAATGACATTGCCCCATTTGTTAGGAAATGGAAAGACTTAGAAAAAATCATATTAAGTGAAGTAAGCCAGACTCAAAGAACATAGGCTCAATGGTTTCCCTCATTTGTCATAATCAGTAGAAACCTTGGGCTCTCCTAGCAGAGATTTGCAATAGAGCAAAACCTTAATACAAAAGGCCATGTAGTATGACGCTAAATGAAAGGATCTCTAGGATATAGAAACATAAGCCATATAATGAATGATTATTGTCCTTAAGCTACTATGTTATCTCTCATCTCTTTGCTGTCCCTTGGTTATCTCACACTGTTACAGTATCTCACTTTGTTACCTGATATATCAGACATATTTGGTTATTTGAAATTGGTTAGGGAAAGGGGGAAAACAAGATGAGGGGTGGGGGTGGGGGGGAGGGAAATGGAGTCCAAGACAGGTGGAAGGGTATCAATGTATGAGAATTAATGCACCTTCTGTCTGGCAAATATCATGTAATCCTTCTATTAATTACAATTAAAAATGTATTAAAAAAAACTTTGGCAATGTAGCGGGGTATAAAATTAATTAACTAGAGGAATGAGGATTAATTCCAAATGGACCAAAGACCTCAAGGTAAAAGCAAATACCCTGAAATCTTTCCAAGAAGGAATAAGAGATATACTAGGTCTCCTTGTCACAGGTCACATAGCTTAGTGGTATGACTGTTCGCCTAGCATGCATGAAGACCTGGGATCGATTCCCCGGTACCAAAAACATAGAAAAAAGCCATAAGTGGTGCTGTGGCTCAAGTGGAACTCTGGCCTTGAGAAAGCCCAAGGACAGTGCTCAGGCACTGCGTTCAAGGCCCAGTACTAGCAAAACAAAAAAAAGTGAAAAAAAATAATATTTCTGTGAAGCTTGTTCATCCTTTCTCCTTTGTCTTGTCATCTTGTTTTGCCCCTTCCCTTCACTGATCCAAATGACAAAAAAATGCATATATTATATACCTGGTAATAAAGTCAGATACAGCCACAACAAATGATAAAGCATAAGGGGAAAAAAAGAATTTAGAGATTTTAACCAGAAGGGAAAAATACAGGGATCCTGCTTTAGAAGTCAGATTTGAACACATGCCTGGGCAGCAGCCACAACCACAGGGGCAGCCAGAGAGAGCCTGGACAAATGAACCCATCAGAGGGCAAGTGGCTTTTACTCACTTCCAGCACAAACTAAGAGCAGAAAAACTCATCATGCTGGCCATAGATAGACACAGATCCCAGTCAGTCCAAAACACTAAGGGAAAGTGTGAGTGCTCCACAAAAGCCGTCCTCACTCCCACCCAGAGAGCAGCTTCTGGAAAGAAGCCCTCCCCCAACTTGAGAAGTCAGCCATCTTTCATAGTAGAATAGACCTGGCTGGCCAGAGCAGCTAGCAGGTAACACGGCCCTGAGAGGAATCAATTGCAGCACCATTTTCCAACAAGACAATGGAATCTGATGAGTGAAAGTCAGGTTTCCCCAGGGGAAGGGAGGGACACCTACCCAGGTTAGGCACAGCGAGAGGCAGTCCCACTCCTCTAAAGTGAACCAAAACATGCCAGTCACATAGCAGCCAAACCAGCAGCTTAGCTGGTGGCAAGAATTAAAAAGCCAAAGAGCAGACACTTTGAAAATATGACAATGAGGAATAGGAGATTACTAGGTCTCCTTGGCACAGGTCAAAACTTTCTTAATACAGGGGCACAAACACAAGAAATCAAAGAAATGTTGGACAAATGAGACTGCATTAAAAACTGCAGAGCTTCTGTATGACAAAAGACATAGCTAGCAAAATAAATAGACTGGGGAAAAGATCTTCACTGGCCATACAACAAACAAGGGATTCATATCTAAAATATACTTAGAACCCAAAAAAATAAATATGACCCAAAACAAACCCTCAAAGAAAACCCATTAAAAAGTAGATTAAAAAACCTACAAAGAAACTTCTCTGAAGAGGAAATAAGAAAGGCCAATAGACACATGAAGAAACATCTGACATCTCTGTCCATAAAAGAAATACAAATCAAAATAACTTTGAGATTCCAACTCTCCCCAGTTAGAATAGCCATTATCAAGAACTCTAATAGCAACAGATGCTGGTGGGATTGTAGCCAGAAGGGAAAGCTACTACACTGTTTGGGTGGGTGGGGGTATAAACTTATTCAACCACTCTGGAAAGCAGTATGGGGATTCCACAAAAGACTGAACATAGAACTCCCCTATGATCCAGCAATTGCACTCCCACACATTTGGGTAAATCACACATTTACCCAAATGTCCATAAACAAGGACATACTAAAGCTACCAGCATAACCATGTTCATTGCAATATTATTTACCATAGCTAAGATATGGAAGCAACCCAGGTGCCCCTCAGTATATGAATGGATCAAGAAAATGTGGTATTCAGCTCAACATTTCTGGCCATAAAATAAATGCAAATCAAAACAACTCTAAGATTCCACCTCACTCCAGTTAGAATGGCCAGGCTCAAGAAAACTAATAACAGCAGACGCTGGCAGGAATGTGGCCAGCAGGGATCACAACTACACTGTTGGTGGTTCAACCACTATGGAAAGCAGTATGGCAGTTCCTCAAAAGACTAAACACAAACCTCCCCTATACCCAGCAATCCCACTACTTGGCATTTACCCAATCATCCAGAAACAAGGACATACTAAATCCACTAGCACAATGATGTTCATTGCAGCACTATTATCATAGCAAAATATGGAACCAACCCAGATGCCCTCAGTTGAGTGGATCAACAAGATGTGGTATTTATACACAGTGGAATTTTATATTGCTGTCAGAAAGAATGACATCACCCCATTTGTAAGGAAATGGAAAGACCTAGAAAAAAATCATATTAAGTGAAGTAAGCCAGACTCAAAGGAACATAGGCTGAATGGTTTCCCTCATTTGTCATAATCAGTAGAAACCTTGGGCTCTCCTAGCAGAGATTTACAATAGAACAAAACCTAGATACATAAGGCCATATAGTATGATGCTACATGAAAGGACTTCCAGGATATAGAAACAAAAGCCATATAATGAGTAATTGTTGTCCTTAATGTACTATGTTATCTCTCATCTCTTTTGCTGTCCCTTGGTTATCTCATATTGTTACAGTATTTTACCTGGTTATCTGATATATTGTATTTATGCGTATTTGGTTATTTGAAGTTGGATAGGGAAGGGAAGAAAACAAGATGAGGTGCTGGGGTGGAGGGAGAGAAATGGGGACCAAGACATAAGAAAGGGTATCAATGTATGTGAAATAATGCACCTTCTATCTGGTGAATATAATGTAATCCTTCTATTAATTACAATATAAATATATGAAAAAAAGGAAATGTGGTATTCAATGGACTATTGCAAGGGAATTCTATGCATCCATCATAAAGAATGACATGGCCCATTAGTAAGGAAATAGACCTGGAAAAAATCTTAAGTGAAGTAAGCCAGACCCAAAGAGACATAGGCTTCATGGCTTCCCTCATTTGTTGTAATTAGTATATGCCTAGGATAGGCCTAGCACAATAGACAAATGGCTATGTACATATGAAATGAATTCCATAATATGGAACATGAACTCCATAATATGAAAATTAACTACATAATATAGAAAATGACGGTTTTGTTGTTGGTTGCTTTTCTTTTTTTAGTTTACTATTTGCAATTATGCTTTTCTCTTTCATTTTTTTCTCCTCTGATTTATTTCCTGTTGTCATTATTTCTGATTTCTTTACCCTTTGTCTATACATAAGTTTATCTGATTTGGGGAAATGAAGGAGAATAATGGGTAAGCCAATACAACAGCAATGCTCACTAGACACTGTTTGAAAATGAACTTTCTAACAACTTGGTGTGAAGGGAGTTGGGGAAAGGAAAAGTGGGAGAAAATGAGGGAGGGGTAATACAGTTCGAAAACAAGTGTTCTTATTACTTTACTTATGTAACGGCAACGCCTCTGTAAATCACCTTTACAATAAATAACGTAAAGGTAATTCTAAAACAAACAAACAAAAAAAGACTGAATTTCAAAGTTTGTCACCAGAATGATGGAGACAAGTGATAAGAAGAAAGGAGTAATTCTCATTGATTTGCCATCTTTAAAAAAAAAAAAGGTGGAGGAAAGGGAAATGTGTATATATTGCCTTAACTATAAAGACAAGCAACTTTAAGAATTCATAGCATGTTTCTCTAGAGTATTAATGAATAATACAAAGTTTGATACTTGGGGCATATTTGTGTTCTGAACTCTGAATGTTATCATACTCTTGTTTTTGCTTTTGAACAACTGTAGTATCATGTATAAAGGGGACTTTTCAAACATGAGATGAAACTTGTGTGCCTTTTTTTTTAAGTCCCAACTCTAAGGAAGAAAAGGAGTTCCTATGAACAGAACTTCAAGAATTATCCACTCCATCACAATGTTAAGAGAAGCAAATAGTAATAACCAACTACATAGCATTGCTGTGCTTACTGAATGTTTAGTGGTTTCTGATATTTTTGTTTATTTGCTTTTTGTCTGGGGTATCCAGCCTCTCCATCCTGTCATATGGTAATAACTATGTAAACATTCAGTTGTTTTGGATGGTCTAGAAATTGATTGCACTGTATTGATTTCACTATGTAAGTTTATCATTATGAACTTCTTTGTTTTATGCTGCTATTGCTTTATTTTTGCCAGTCCTGGGCTTGAACTCAGGGCCTGGGTACTATCCTTTAGTTTTCTTAAGGCTAACTCTCCACTACTTGAACCAAGCACCTCTTCTGGGTTTTTTCAGTGTATGTGATCCTGAAGTTTTGAACACAGTGCTTCATGCATGCTAGGTAAGCACTCTACCACTAGGCCACACTCCCAGTCTCACTACTATTGTTTGTTTGGTTACTTCTATTGACTTTAAAGATTTTTGAAAGTCTGGATTTTATATGATTTTAAAATAAAGACAGTTGAAATTTGGTTGTCTCCTAGGCCTGTGTAGCAGAGACAGCATGCTAACTGTTAACAGATATCACTTCTATTTGCTTGTGGCTAGTGGTTCCACAGCGTTACAGAAAGGATGGATGTTAAAGCCTGGCAAGCAATAGTTTTGAGAATGACTTCTAGATTAACTTGAGGAATCAAGAAATGGTTCATATAAATTCTTCCTGAGCCATCAATATGATTCAGTTGGTCACTAGACTAAAAGTGAAAATAAGTTGTGTTGCTCATCTTTCTTATTTTTATTCTTTTGTTTCATAGCAAATGGAATGCTTTCAGTATGTTCTTTTTCAAGATAATTAGAGCCAATAGCAAATATGAAATTAATAACTCATCAATAATTCTGGACTATGGAATGGTTGCACTGAATTCATTATGAATTTCTGCCCGTCCTCTCTGAAGTTAGTCTTTTTTTTCCAGTCCTGGGGTTTGAACTCAGGGCCTGGACACTGTCCTTGAGCTTTCTCAAGGCTAGCGCTCTACCACTTGAGCCACAGCATCACTTCTGGCTTTTTCTGTTTGTGGTACCGAGGAATTGAACCAAGGGCTTTTCACATGATAAGCAACCACTCTAACACTAGGCCACATTCCCAGTGCCAAGAAGATTTTTTTTGTCAGTTGTGGGGCTAGAACTGAGGACCTCGGTGCTGACTCTAAGGCTCTTTGTGCTCCGCCACTTGTGCCACAGTACCACTTCTGGGAAGTTGATCTTAAAACAACAACCAAATAAGAAACGAATGTAGTATAAAATCCTCCTGTGGGTGACATTTTTTCCATTTTATGACATCTCTAACTTCCTTCATATTCATTGAAGACATAGTTGGCCGGTACATTTAGGTTGTTTGAATAGAATCAATCTCTCTTTTGTTTCATTTTTTCCCTAAAACCTAATCATAAAGGTGTATATTACTTAAAGATAAATGTTCATCTTATTAAGCATTCAAAGCATAATAGCCCTTAGGAATGAATTTATTCTTTCAGACAAGTTTCAATGACTCTACCATGCTTAATATTTAATACTATATATGGAGTTATCTGCTCTCAATGGGACATGAGCATTTCACAATGATGCAAATTGTTCTTACACAAATTTCTTTAGCCTTTCTACCTTCTAGTTTTCCTAAAAGATTCCTACAAAATTTTAAGTAATTCCTTATTCATGATTATATGTGTGTATAATTATTTAGTCTATTGATTAGTCTGAAGGAGCTAATGAACAAATAAAGATCTGGATTATAATGTATCTAATGATTCCAGTGGAATATCAATGTTCTATTACTATCTGTTTGGTTACTGTTTGTAGTTGGAAGTACTTCAGTATCAACTAGTGGAGAGTGGGTAAATAACTAAGTAAGCAACAAATACTTGTTTCTCCATCCTTAAGAATTTTTTTATTATTTTATTATCTTTATGTGATTGTTCAAAGGGGTTTTAATTCAACACATCTGTTTATGAATGCAGTGCATCTTGATCAGTGTTGCCTCAATTCTTTTTGTTTTTCATTTTATTTTTTATTATCAAGGTAATGAATAGAGGGGTTACAGTTACATTCTCCACATAGTAGGTGCATTACTTCTCACACATTGAAACCCCCTCTTATGTTTTTGTCCCCATTTCCCTCCCCCACCCCCTCCCAATCAACTTGTTTCCCCCCTTCCCTTTCCTATTTCAAGTAAGTGTATATACAATATACCAGGTAACAAAGTCAGATACAGTAACAATATGAGATTAACCAAAGGACAACAAAGGAGAAGAGAAATTACATAGTGCATTAAGAACAACAATCACTCAAGATAAAGCTCTTGTTTCCATATCCTAGAGACCCTTTCATTTAGTCTCATCCTATATGACCTATGTATCTAAGTTTTTTGTTGCCTCAATTCTTATCTAAGCTGTTTTGTTTCTGAGATAAATCTTCAACAAAAAATATTAAAAGAAGTGAAGAGTTGGTCCAGGAATGTAGCCTAATGATAGAGTGCCTAGCATGCACAAAGTCCTGGGTTCCATTCCTCAGAACCACAAACACAGAAAAAGCCAGAAGTGGTGCAAGTGGTAGAGTGCTAGCCTTGAGAATGACAAAGGACAGGCCCTGAGTTCAAGCCCCAGGACTGGCAAAAACAAAAAGTGAAGAGTTTCCAGAGTGAATCTTCCACCCTAATGAAAGTTTGGTATAAATATTGAAGGTATTTTTATTATCAGCACTTTTATGTATCATTTCTGTAACTGGTTTATCACTAAGACAATTCTGACTCTGGCTATATCACAACAATAGGAATATATCACAACTGTAAGGAATAGATAAATCTATTACAATTAGTTCTCCTGTCTCTTAGAGCCCCCATAGGTTTCTGAAAGTCAGTGCTCATGAACCCTTCCTTGCCCTTAGAGAAAACAAAAATATTCTAGATATAAGCATATGGATTTTTTATAGTTGTTTGCAAAATTATCATTTATAACAAAAGCCCAAGAAAGTTCTAATAAAAATATGAAGACTTTTTTGTGACCACAAGTATATTAACAAATTCAATCAAACATTCACTTTACAAAGACGTGAGGAAAAATAATGGTTAGAAAAAGGCTGATGGCCTTTAGGCATTTAAAAGTGATTTACTACTCTAGTATTTCTAAAAGAGAACCATTAATACTAGTAGGTAACAACCAATAAATAACATTCAAGACTACTTCTGCTTTATTCCTTAATCTCTTAGGAAGATTGACAGCTATGGAAGTACTAAGAATTTCCAGACAGTTTTGACCCTTAAGAAGAGAACATAAAAATAAGTGTGTAGACTGGCACCAGTGGCTCATACTTGTAACAGGAGGCTAAGATTTGAAGATCACGGCTCGAGGCAAGCTTTTGAAGGAAAGCCTATGAGACTGTATCTCCAACTAATCACCAAAAAAAAAAAAAATGGAAAATGAGGCTATACTCACACGATTAAGGGACTAACCTTAATCAAAAAACTTCAAGGACAGCCAGTAGTTTGGCCTAGTGGTAGAGTGCTTGCTTAGCATGCATGAAGACCTGGGTTCAATTCCTTGGTACCACATACATAGAAAAAAGCCAGAAGTGGTGCTGAGGCTCGAGTGGTAGAGCTCTAGCCTTGAGAAAGTCCAAGGACTGTGCTCAAGCCCTGAGCTCAAGCCCAGGAGTGGAAAAAAAAAAAAAAACCTTCAAGGACAAGCCAGGCTTTGAAGGCTTGCATCTATAATCTTAGTTATTCAGGATGCTGAGATCTAAGGATTATGGGTCAAAGCCAGCCCTATCAGGGAAGTACATGAGGCTTTCTAATTAACCATCAGAAAACCAGAAGTGGAGCTATGACCCAAAGTAGTAAAGCATTAGTTTTAATCAAAAAGCTCGGGGAGGGGTGGGGGAGGGGGGCATGCAGGAGATTGGCCTAGTGGTAGAGTGCTTGCCTAGCATGCATGAAGACCCAGATTCAATTCCGCTTAAGTGGTAGAGCTCTACCCTTGAGAAAGTCCAAGGACAGTGCTCAGGCCCTGAGTTCAAGTCCCAAGACAGAAACAAAAAAGCAGGGCATGGTGGCTCACGCCTGTACTCCTAGCTACACAGGAGGCTGAGATCTGAGGGTCATGATTCAAAGCCAGCCTGGGCACTACAAAGCCATGAGATTTTTATCTCCAATTAATCTCTAGAAAATGGGAAGTGGGGCTGTGGCTTAAGGGTAGGGCTGTAGCCTTGAGCTAAAGAGCTCAGGGAAGCCTCCAGGCCCAGAGTTCAAGGCCCATGACCCTCCCCCTAAAAAATTTTTAAAGCTCAGGAATTACACCCAGGCTGTGAGTTCCAGCCCCACAACAAAGAATGTGTAAAGATTATTTTATCACTTCAGCTGTATGTCAGTGGCTCACACAAGTTATCCTAGCATTTAAGAGGCTGTGATCTAAAAATGATGGTTCGATGCCAGCTTGGCCAAAAAAGTATCTGAAACTTGTAACTCTTCTTTTTCCATATATTTTTTATTGTAATTAATAGAAGGGTTACATTATATTCACCAGATAGGAGGTGCATTACTTCATAAACATTGAAACACTTTCTCATATCTTGGTCCCCAATTCCCTCCCCTCACCCCCACTCCTCATCTTGTTTTCCCCCCTTAACTATCCAAATTCAAATAACCAATATACAATATATCAAATACATACAATTGTCAGAGACCAAGGAGTTAAACGGAACAAAACAAAGACCCTCTAGCCTTGAGCAAATCGCATCTGGTTGAGTCATCTGCACAAAATACTTCTCGGAATAACCGCAGGTGGTTGCTTGGGTTAGCACAACGGCCAAAAGAACAGCCTGACCCACCCCTAACCTTGAGACTTCTCCTTGTTATCACAAAAACTCTCCATCCCCCCCCCTCTATACTCCCTTCCTTACACTCAGGGTATATAAACCCTGCTTTACTTTTAATAAATGAGACCTTGACGCGACTCAGATTGTCTCTGTCTTTCTTTATGCGCCTGGTCTCCTTCCTCTCTTTCCCCCATTGGTTTTCTTCTTTTAAGAGGTGCCTCTTCGAGCCGCATGAATAGCTGAACCCGCGGGTCGGGGGATACAATATGTACAATGTATCAAATAACAAGGTAAAATACTGTAACAATATGAGATAACCAAGAGACAGCAAAAGAGATGAGAGATAACATAGTATTTTAAGGACAACAATCACTCATTATATGGCTCTTGTGAAACTCGTAAATCTTATACTTTGAAATGGTCCTAAGTGAAAAGATATTCTAATTTTTACAGATTTAGAAATAGGATTATAGATGTGAGCCACCAGCACTCGGGCAGATTTACTGTTGATGCTACATTAACTTAAAAATAATGTTTTCAGGCCAGAAGTTTGGGCCAGTGGTAGAGTGATTGCCTAGCAAGCACAAAGACCCGGATTTGATTCCTAGGTACCATATACATAGAAAAAAGCTGGAAGTGGGAGCTCCAATGGCACAATCGGTTAGCGCACGCGGTACTTATAAGGAAAAATCTGGAAGTGGTGCTGAGACTCAAGTGGTAGAGCTCTAGCCTTGAAACAGTCTAAGGACAGTGCTCAGACCCTGAGCTCAAGCCCAGGACTGGCAAAATAATAATTGTTTTTCAATAATGAATAATATTAAATGTAATTAACATCTCTGTTAAATAAGGCCAAGATTAATACATTGATGTAAAACTAGCATGTTATTCTTTATGTTCTTCTATACTATAGTTTGTCGAGTTTTTTTGTTTTTGTTTTTTGTTGGGGTTTTTTTTGTTTGTTTTGTTTTTGGTGGTTGTGGGGTTTGAACTGTGGGCCTGGGATTGTCCCTGAGCTCTTTAGCTCAAGGCTACTACCCTAGCCCTGGAGCCACAGTGCCACCGGCTTTCTAGGGTTTAATTGGAGATAAGAGTCTCATGGACTTTAGTGGCTGGGTTGGCTTTGAACCGAGATCGTCAGATGTCAGCTTCCTAAGTAGCTAGGATTACAGGTTTGAGCCACAGACTCCCCCTCAACCCCCACCCCAAGTTTGTTGAATTTTTACTGTGTTTTTTTAAGTATGTAAGTCACCTTAGATACAAAGCTAACAATGGTTTATTTCATCCTAAAGTTCTATCTTCAGTTATTCAGTTGCTATTTTAAAACATTCATCACATCTACTTAGTTTTGTCATTCCATATTTTACCTTAATTTTGTCATTCCAGATTTTAACTTTTGCAATATTTAGCCAGACCCACAAAATAATAATTCTGATAAGTATCTGTTGGTCAATTCTTGACAAATTCCATGTAAACCCTGCTTAACTGTCTTTTGTTCTCCTTGTTGTTTTAATTGGAAATAAAAGGTTTTTGTGGCAAAAGCTCATTTGATTTGAGGTTTGCAGTTCAAAGCCAGCACAGACAGAAAAATTCCTCTGAGACTTCATCTTCCAACTAACCAGCAAAAGAGCCAGACTGGATGACTCAAGAGACTCTTCTCCCTATCTAGCCAGCCAAGTCCTGGATGTGGCACTGTCCACTGTCCCTCAAAAGTGGTAGAGTTCTGAAAGATAGTGCCCAGGCCTTGAGTTCAAACTCTATAACTGACAGAAGCCATTCCAGCAACAAGCAGACCCCCAGGACACAGCCAGTACTGACAAGGAATCATGGAGAGAAATAAGAGTAGATGATGTCACATCCTAAATGGAGTCACTTTACACTCACCCTTTCAACATTAATTAGAGCCAGATTAAGAGAAATGGTTAATAAGCTTGGCCTCTAATATGCATACCTGTCTTCCTTCTAACTGGACAGGAACTTACATTCTTGTTTTTGTTACCTGCTATTTGGTTTTTAGTTGTTTTATTGTTTTGTTGTTTGTTTGTTTGTTTGTTGGTCAGTCGTGGGGCCTGAACTCTGGGCAAGGGCTTTGCCCTTGAACTCTTCAGCTCAAGGCTACCTACCGTCCTACCCCTTGAGCCACAGCGCCACTTCTATTTCCTAGTGAGTAATTGGAAATGAGAGTCTCACCGTCTTTAGTGCCCAGGCTGTCTTTGAACAGTGATCCTCAGATCTTAGCCTCCTAAGTAGCTAGGATTACAGGTGTGAACCACCCAGCTGCTATTTGTATTTATAGTAAGTCTGAGACTCCAGACAATTAGCATTGGCAGCTTCCTGGGTCTTCTGTAGCATATTCTATAATCGAGACACCTATCCAAGACCTCCTACTGCACCCGTAATCTCTCCAATCTAGCCCTAGTCTCTGACTAATCCACCATGCTTTCCTCTACCCAGCCAATAATCCTAAACACTCCCTTCCTGCCCCCAGTCCAGTTACATGAAGATTCCTCCTTCTCTGTAATGGGCAACAACTGGGCTTATGCTTCAAATGGAATTTTTCTGGCTTGTGGCCACCCATGTGTGTTCTCCCATGCCATTCATGTTAAGTTGGTCCTGCCACCTCATCAGCTTTTTGTCTGATCTCACCTTTCAAAAGTTTCTCTTTAACAGGATAACAGCCCTTACTCAGGATACCACATAGGAACAATTCAAGACCATTCTGACAGACACTGCCCTGTCCAGCAGTCCCAGTAACTCCTCAATGCCCCCCATACCAACAGGAAGTAGCCAGAAAGATCACAATGCCTGTTGACTGTGGTACCTTTAAGTATTTCTTCTACCTCCTCCTCAGGCTCTTCTGATCCAAAGATAAAGCTGGAAAAGTCTTACTTCCCCCTAGAACATGTGGGGAGTCAGGTACCTATGCCTCTAAAACAGATAAGGCAATCTCAGGTCTTTGATAGCCTCTTCTCGGGATCAATCACTCCCTGGCTTATTCCTATTTGGGGTCCACTGGCAGCAAATTTCTTACTTTTACTAATTGTGCCTTATATTTTAGATACCTACAAAATATTCTCACAGAAAAGATGAGGACCTTACCAACCAAGCTGTCAAGCATATACTTCTTGGATGGTACTCAATCAAATGACAAGTCAGGGACCCCTGACTCCTTTCCCCCTTTATAGCAGGAAGTACCACCAGAAGAAATGACCTCGGCTCATACTCCTTCCCTGGTACCCATATCTATTAAATAAGAGGGGGAATGTTAGCATGTCCTAGGCTCTCAGCATGTATCTCTACCCCTAGTTGCATTAGCAGAATGCCTTCCACCTAAACTTGAACTCTACCCTGACCTTCACAAAAAAGAAAGGGAGAGAGAGAGAGAGAAATGCCCCCAGGCTTCCATAAGTTTTTCTTGGTGTTGGTCTGTACTGCCACTCTCTGCCCAGACCTAAACTCCATTCTGCCTACTGCCTACGTGCTGTTTTCTGCGATCAGCTGTGCACACAGAATACCTCTCACTTCTAGCCCTGATGTTATAAAGATGCCCCTGATCCGGGAGAGGCACCATTTCTCTCTCTACTTCTTCCTGGAGACATCCCCTTAAATTCCAATCCATTCTCAGTGATTCTTCACCATACCTTTAATATTCAATCTCTGATGAACTATCACACTGTGTTTTGATATTTATTCACCTTTTCCTCTTTCAATCCATTTTGGGGCAGAAATGGTCTTGGATCTAACTGGTGCCATCTTGGCAATGTGGTACATGATAGGTAATTGGCTTAACTGGCTCCATCATGTCTTCTTAGTGGATGAAGGTGAAGGCCACCCCTAGGTGACTGGTGTGCCTGCATTTCTAGAGGCAGTGGTGGGGACTTAAACAATAGGTTGTTGTCCTGTGCCATGAGCTAGACTTTCAAGCTCCCTGTGACCATATCCCCTGTCTCCTGACCAGCACCCTATCTAGACCCAGCTCACCTCAGCCAGCATTTTGTGTCATGCTTCATGTCTTCTGACTCTCCTCAGGTCACCATGGTATCCCATTTCAGCTCTCCATTGGAGTTGATCTGAATTATTGGGATTGTTTTTCTGTTCTTTTTTTTTGCCAATCCTGGGGCTTGAACTCAGGGCCTGAGCACTGTTCTGGGGTTTTCTCAAGACTAGCACTCTATCAAAGATATGGAACCTCTTGAAAGGATCTCCAGGATAGTGAAACAAAAGCCATATAATGAATGATTGTTGTCCTTAATGTACTATGTTGTCTCTCATCTCCTTTGCTGTCCCTTGGTTATCTCATATTGGTATAGTATCTCACTTTGTTATCTGATATATTGAACTTATTTGTATTTGGATATTTGAAATTTGATAGGGAAGGGGGGAAAACCAAGACGGGTGGGGGGTGTGGGGGGGGAGGGAAACGGGTACCAAGACATGTGAAAGGGTATCAATGTATGTGAATTAATGCACCTTCTATCTGGCAAATATCATGTAACCCTTTTACTAATTACAATAAAAAATTAAAAAAAAAAGTCATGTAGCAGTTTCAAGACAGTCGGCTGGAAATGAAATTTACAACTTGGGAGGGGGTGGGGGAAAGGAAAGTGGGAGAAACATGGGAAGGGATAACAATGTTTAAGAAGTAATGTACTTACTATCTTATGAATGTAACTGTAAAACCTTTATATATTACCCTGACAATAAAATAAAAAATTAAAGTAAAAAAAAAAAAACAAAGATATGGAACCAACCTAGATGTCCCTCAGTTGATGAACGGATCAACACGATGTGGTATTTGTACACAATGGAATTCTATGCTGCTGTCAGAAAGAATGACATCGCCCCATTTGTTAGGAAATGGAAAGACTTAGAAAAAATCATATTAAGTGAAGTAAGCCAGACTCAAAGGAACTTAGGCTCAATGGTTTCCCTCATTTGTCATAATCAGTAGAAACCTTGGGCTCTCCTAGCAGAGATTTGCAATAGAGCAAAACCTTGATACTATATGTAGTATGACACTAAATGAAAGGACCTCTAGGATATAGAAACATAAGCCATATAATGAATGATTGTTGTTCTTGAGGTACTATGCTATCTCTCATCTCTTTTGCTGTCCCTTGGTTATCTCACACTGTTACAGTATCTCACTTTGTTACCTGATATATAGGATATATTTGTATTTGGTTATTTGAAATTGGATAGGGAAGGGGGAAAAACAAGATGAGAGGGGGAGGGAAATGTGGACCATGTCATGAGAAAGGGTATCAATGTATGGGAATTAATGTACCATCTATCTGGCAAATATCATGTAATCCTTCTATTAATTACAATAAAATATATAAAAAAAGAAATTGGGGGGAGGGATCCCCTCACGCTAAGTATCAAATGTTTGCTATAATCTCAGAGAGATGGTAGATGGCTGATCTTATCAAACCACCATTAAAGTCTTACTTTTGCTGCAAAAAAAAAGACTAGCACTCTATCACTTGAGCCACAGCACCACTTCTGGTTTTTTTTCTGTGTTTGTGGTACTGAGGAATTGAACCCAGGGTTTCATTCATGTTAGGTAAGCACTCTACCAGTAGGCCACACTCCTAGCCCCCGTCTTTGCTTTACTATCTATCCTCATGGCTCAGGTAGGTGTATTCAAGTTAAGTGTATTCAAAGCTATAAGATTTGGGGGGACATGTGTCTGCCTGCAGTTGCTGCCTTTCTAATAAAGACTCCTGACTTGATCGCTCAAAATGTGCATTCTCTGTATCTCATGATTGTATTCTCATATAACAGTAATGACTATTTCATGAAGTTGCCATGGAATTTTTCTGGTTTTTTTTTTCCTCCCTTATATCACAGCCATCCATCTCCATACTGTCATGTTGAGGGGGGAGTGGTGCTGTTAATGTTAGGAAAGACAGATTCAAAAGGGCGAGGAGATAGAAATCAAGAAGAGACACCAACCTCAACAAACCAGATCAATGTTAATGAAAAGTGACCAGAGGATTCAACAGACACAAGGTATAAGAGAAGCAGGGGTGAAAGGACTTAAGCAGGGTCATGATTGAGGAGGGGGAGAGGATGGCTGGTACCTGGAGGGTTCAAAGACTTTTGAATATTCATGGTTCCTGGAGCCTATTGTTTGAACAAATCTCCTGCCCTATCTGGATCTGTTTTGAGGAGCTTAGATACCTATCACCTGGAGAAAGACTATACTTTCATATTTGGTTTCAGATTCTGTGTTGGAGACTGGGCTGGAGAATTTGGGGAAAGTCACTGAGGGAAGGATAGTCAGTGGACCATGCCTCAATATTGAGTTATGAGAACAAAGAAGATTCCCTTTAGTTAAAATCCTTTGAGGCCTCCCGCTGCCCCATGTTGTCTTGCCTCACAGCTATCCATAACCCCTAGACTTGTTTTCCTGAAGTTATTCTTCGGGCTGTTCTCTGAATACTTCGTGATCTTGAGACTTGTTACTTTTACACAAGTGATTTCCTGTTTTAGGTCATGCAAAGAGTTAATTTCTAATTACGCTTTATGAGTTACTTCCTGCCACCTCTCCTTGGAGACTTTTCTTTAAATTCCAGTCTGAATAAGGCGGTTTTTCTCTGTAGGTCTTTACCATACCTTTAATACCCAATCTCTAGTAAACCATCAACTATTTTAATATTTACTTACTTCTTTCTCTTTGAATCCATTTCTGGGTAGAAACTATCTTGTTTATTTCTGATGGGAACCTGCTTCGTTCTCATAATTCAGTGCTGTGCTTATGGTCCACTGGCCACCCTCCCTGGGGCATTCCTCCTGAAAATCTCCTCCCAGGAATCTTATCCTTGTCCTTGAGCTACTCCTAGCAAAGCTTCACCCTCAACCTTGTCAGAAAATGCGCTATCAGCTACAGCTGCTAGGGCAACTACAAATACCCCCATATCCAACTGCATTTAACCCCTAAAACCCATGCCTTCAACTCCTTGTTCCTCTGACTCTGCTCAGTGTTACATGGAGTCCGCTCTGCAGCAATGATTCAATCCTGATCTGTTGAGATTTCTGTCTATTTCTTGCCTTTCATATGCTGGATCTTTCCTAACAATTCCTTTGTTCTGATGGTTCAGATATATAACTAGATAACCTCTGTAAATATTTTTTTTCTTTCCTATTTTTTTGAATGAATGGAAGAGGCCAGATAGAATAAGTACATATAAATGTCATTGAATTTGGTTTGATAACCTTGGAGAAGGGAAGGTTTAGTAAATATTTAGTTTTCATGGTCTGGGCAGAAATTTTGTTAGGAAAGCTGCATGCTTGAACCTCAGTCTTAACTCTCCAGTCTTAACTCTCAATGATATTTTAAAATAGAAAGGAAAGCTGTTAAGAGCATCTCAAATTAAATTGTGGAGCAATTACGGTGACAGAAAGATATAAGTGATTTTGGTGAGCATGGCTTTTAGCCACAGAAAAGCAGCTAAATACATCTGCTTCCACAAAATCCAGAGCAAAACCTTTGTAATCAGTGTGAAAACACCTAAAGGTTGTTTTCTGGTCTAGGGAAAAATACAAAACAAGTTAGCAGCTGGGTGCTTCATCATATGAACAATACTTAATCTTTCAGTTTTTGAATTACTTTAAGATACAAGTAAATAGCTGAAATACTTTTCTTCATGACAGGCTTTATCCCAAAAAAACCTTGGGGACACACAGTACAGTAGCAGGAGAAGTATGTGGTAATGGTCCTTGTTCTGGTTTTATTGTAATCTCTCAGTTTACTCTTTTCAACATCTATTTCCTTCTGGCAGATCTCTTGCACTCCAGCTATAAAGTGTAGACCTCAAAAGATGCTGCAGAAACCTGGTGTTTCTAGCCAGAATATTGTTCTAAATAGGTCATGCCATCAAATAGGTCATTCCCAGTCAATTAAGAGGATACTGGAGACCTTCCATGTGTTTGGTACTATATAGACCCTTTTCTTCCTATTATACACAAAAAATTAACTTAAAAGATATTAGGTGAAATTGTAAGTTGCAAAACTATAAAACACCTCCCTAGGGATATGAGGAGCTATTTCAAGCAACTGAAAATCAATAAACAGAAATAAGTATAGAACTAGATATAGGGACAGAAATTCATGTGTTCATGAATGCATGCATACATGCAGCTTCAAGATCTGGGCTGGTGATATGTATATCCAACAGCAGGCCAGAAGACACTGTGGATTTGCTGTCTTTGTGGTTGCTACTGGTCTCTTCAAATGGGGAAAGACACTGTGGATCCCTAAGAAGCAGGTTTCTGGGGTCTGTGGCAGTAAACACATGGCAGTCAGGGAGAGTGGTAAGGGAATCTCTAAAGTGAAAGCTATGGGAATGGAGTTGCATGGCTATAGCAAAAGCTTCTAAGGTTCTCAAAAGAAAAGGCTGCAGAATTCCTGTACAGAGAAACAGTAGTCATTGACTGATACTGAGAGCCCCTGTTGTTCTTTGTTCCCAATTGTCTCCAGATAGCTCAACTATGCCTGTCTGAAGCAGGTAAGCCTGGGAGTAGTATGAAAGGCTTAGGAAGCTGATTGGCCACCTCAGTATCCCTTCCCTTGAAAGAGGAACTCATGAGTCAGGGAGTTTACAGCCTAGCCTGGAAATAGGATATTGAAAACAAAATGAAACTTTTCTTTCTATGCCTTTTCTGTGGCTATTTTGGGATTTCTCCCACTGTGTGACTTCTATGTAGCTACTTTTTTAAAAATTAGCATAATTAATGACACAAACTAATGACTTTATTATGACATTTTCACATGGGTATTTAATGTACTTTGATCACATTCACCTTCCATTCCCTGTCTTGTCCTCATCCCTTTCATTGTTTCCCTGCCTCTTTCTCAATAGTGGTTCTTCTACTTTGATGTCTTTTTAAAAAATAATCTAGATCTTTCAGGTGAGAGAGAACACGTTATATGTTTTTCTCAGTCTGGTTTATTTTGCTTAACATGATGAGATCTGATTCCATCCATTTTCCTACAAATGACATATTTGTATTTATATATTTAATTATATTTATAAATTTATACTTTAAATACACACATATATGTACATTTTATGTATCATTCCTCTCTCATTTGACACCTTAATTAATTCCAAAAACCTAATCAATGTGGTAAGGTCTATGATACATATGAGTATTATGGGTATGCAGATTTCTTTACTATAGTCTGACTTTGATTTTTTTTCCATGTACACCCCTAGAAATGGTGTAGCTAGATCATATGATAGTTCTATATGAGTTACAGGGATGGGGTTTTCTTTAGGGGTGGGGGGGCTCCAGCTTTCTATTGTGGCCTCACCAAATTAGATTCCTGTCAGAAGACTATAAGGGCTCATTTTCCGTTAGCTAACATTGATCATTTTTTAATGTCTTGGATAGCCATTCTGATTGGAATGAGATGGAATTTCAAGGTAGTTTTCATTTGCATTTGCCTGATGCTTTTTTTTTTCAATCTGTCCCTTGAGCCATATCCCCAGTCCTTTCGACTTTTGGGTTTTGTTTCTTTTTGTTGTTGTTTAGTTTCTAGATAGCAACACAGAGTCTTGATACTTGCCACCATGCCCAGCTTGAAGAGACAAATGTGTTAAGGATTGTTTGCCTGAACTGATTTTGAAACATGATCTTCTGGTCTTTGCTCCCCAAGTAGCTGGGCTTCCAGGCAGAGTTGGGTTTCTTTTTTTTTGGGGGGGGGGAATTACTTGTTCTTTTGCTATTTAATATTGTAGCTCTTTACATATCACAGATATTACTTCCACGTCAGAAGAATGGTTGACAAAGAATTTTTTTGACCATTATGTAGGTTGTCTTTTTAGTCTAGTGATTGTTTCCTTTGTACTGTAGAATCTTGTAACTTGATGCAATCTCATTTGTCAATATTTATTCTTACTTCCTGAACTACTGGAGTCCTATTCAGAAAGCCATTGGTTTTATCAGTATCTTGAAGCATTAAGGTCAGATCCATTTTGAAATTGATTTTTTTCTTTGTTCTAAGTGAAAGGTAGAGAGTAAGTTTTACTCCAATTTTTTTTTTTGGTTGGATCTGAGGCTTGAACTCAGGGCCTGGGCACTGTCCTAGAGCTCTTCAGCTCCAGGTTAGCACTCTACCACTTTGAGCCACAGTGCCACTTCCTGTTTTCTGGTGATTAATTGGAGATAAGAGTCTCACAGACATTTGTGCCATGTAGTCTTTGCACCACAGTCCTCAGGTCTCAGCCTTCTGAGCAGCTAGGATTACAGGCTGGCAAAGGCCAGTGTATGTTTGGTAAGTTTGTTAACCATCAAGATAGCTGTGGCTACATGGGTTTATTTTTTATCCCATCGGTCTATGTGTCTACTATCATGCTAATTTTATTGTTATGACTATATAATGTAATTCAAAATCAGGTACTGTGGTAAAGAGCATTGCCTTTTATGCTCAGGATTGCTTTCATTATTTAGGATATTTTATGCTTCCATATAAATTTCATCCTTTCTAGTGAGTGTGTGTGTATGTGTGTGTGTGTCCTGGGACTTAAACTTAGGACACTTTCCTTAAATATTTTTGCTCATGACTAGTACTCTAGCCAGAGCTCCACTTTCAGCTTTTTACTGATTAATTGAAGGTAGGAGTCTCATGAACTTTCCTGCCCCAACTAGCTTCAAACTACAATCCTCAGATCTGAGCCTTCTCAGTAGGTAGGATTACAAGTGTGAGCCACTGACATCTGACTCATCACTAGCACCTGGTTCTGTTTTGTAAAGAATGTCACTGAAGTTTTGATAGCAATTGTACTATGCTTATTTGGGGTAACTTTTCCATGTTCACAATATTGATGCTAGTCTGCTAAGCAGGTGAAATCAAATCCCCACATTCTTGAAACATATTTCTCCTGCAACAAAAACAGCCAGACTGTTTTCACCAGGGCTTCCCTGTGGGTGTTGCTTTGAGGTTCCTTCCTTCCTAGGAACTGGGGTTGGAGCTATGTTCACTTTCATCTACATCATCTTTCTGCTTCTCCATACTCTTTAGCTTATCTCACCTCTTCCTGGATTTGCAATACTCTTCCTAGCTTTAGCTTCTTAAAATATAGTTTCTCATTGGTTAGTTTGATTCTTCTTATTTGCAGGGTGAATTTCTACAATCTTCTCTGCTATTTTTGTTTGTGAGTGACTACCCAAACCTTGATCTTTGTGGAGATAACTAAAGTTGAGATCGCTATATAGTATTTTGTGGACATCAAACACAAACACACACACACACACACGCTCACACTCACACACTCACACTCACAATGTCTCTCTGGTTGCTGGGACTAAAAGCTAAAGACTCTTTACAAAAAATGTAAAACAGAATGTAGTTTATTATCTTTAAGTGGTTATTCAAAGGAGTTATCATCCAACAAATCAATTAATAAATACAGTACATCTTCATTAATGTCAACCCTTTTTAAATTTTTTATTTTATTGTTGGGGTGATGTACAGAGGGGTTACAGTTATATTCCTTGGGTAGTGGGTACATTACTTCTTGAACATTGTTACACCTTCCTATGTTTTCCTCCCACTTCCTTTCCCCCATCTCATTTTTCCCTTACTTTCCCATTTCCAAATACACAAGTAAATGTATATACAATATACCAGGTACCAAAGTCAAATATAGTAACATGAGATAAACCTTAAGGGGAAAAGAAGAAAAAAGAAATATAGCTTCACCTAATACATTAAGAATAACAATCACAAAGATAAACCTCTTGTTTCCATATCCTGGAATTCATTTTGCTTAGCCTCATCCTATATGGACATATGCACATGACTTTTGATCCTCTGTTAGAAGAATCCTAAATGCATGCTGACTGTTACAAATGAGGGAAACCATGGAGTCTATCTATGTCTCCTTGGGTCTGGCTTTACTTCACTTAATATAATTTTTTCCAAGTCTTTCCATTTCCTTAAGAATGGGATGTTACCCCTTTGATCATCCTCCTCTTCCCTCCTCTCAATTTTCTTAATTTCATAAAGTATGCATGGAATATTATGACTGAATTGTCTTCCTTCTTCTCATCACTTGTCTGCCTCATTCCACCTGACTTCCTCCCTATATCTTTCAAGCATCAGTTTCCTGGTATCCTTTTTTTTATCTTACTGTGAGTTTGTTTTTCTAAGGAATTATACCACTTGAAATCTTCCTGAAAATACCATACTTATGTTAATGTATTTGTGCACACTTGCATACAATCATGTATGTGAATACCTGCCCACTTATAAATTACTTCCAGCTTTCACATGAGAGATAACATATATCCTTTATTTATTTACTTTCTTACTTACTCATTTATTTTTGTTGGACATGGGACTTGAACACTGGGCCTGGGTCCTGTCCCTGAGCTCATCATCTCAAAGCTACTGCCCTACCCCTTGAACCACAGCATAACTTCCAACATACATCTTTTTTTTGTTGTTGGTCATGGGGCTGGAACTCTGGGCCTGGGCATTGTCCCTATCTTAAGCTCAAGGCCACTGCTCTACCCCTTGAGCTACTGTTCTACTTCCTGTTTTCTAATGATTAATTGGAGATAAGTGTCTTACGGACTTTAGTGCCCGAGTTGGCTTTGAACTGCAATCCTCAGATCTCAGCCTCCTGAGTAGCTAAGATTATAGGCATGAGCCACCATGCTTAGCTCCAACATATATCTTTTTAAACCCCTTTCTTATAAGTTGATGATCCCTAATTAAAACACTGATACCAACAGATACACATGATTCTTGAAACGTGATAATTACATGGAATACTTATTTCTTCCCACCAGTGAGAATTATGCAAAAACAGATTAAAATTTAGAGAGCTCCTTTTCTTCAAATATTTACAATATGTTTTGTTAAAAGCACACTTTTTTCTGAAAGATACAGATCGTTTCAGAACTTTCACAAATAGAATTGCTTTTAAAAAGCTGAACTTTATGATTCTTCTTTGCATAGTTACCATGGAGATATCACCAATTCAACTACTAGAGTCAAGTACGCTGCATTGTTCAAGATGTGTGATCACTTAAGTCCCCTTAACACAATCTGACCCTGACTTTTCAGGATGAATCTTACTGCCTTATAATAAAGATTTTCCTTTCAATTTCTTTGATTCTGGATTAAATCTAGTTAGTCTGGTGGAGGATTTTGGCTGGAGATATAACCTATGGCCTCACATTTGCTAGGCAATGTTTTAATGCTGAATACAACACTCTAGCATCTAAGCTTTTTTTTTTGAGAACAAATAATTTTTAATAGGGTATTGGCTTTTTACAAATGCACTGAAGGATCATGCAATGCTGCCTGCATTAGACGCAATCCTGGGCCACAGGTCTGCACATTCCTTTGCAACAGGTCCTGTGATGGCAGAACCTTTCATCTCCCCTTTATTGTTTACTATGACACCTGCATTATCTTCAAAATAAAGGAATACACCATCTTTTCTCCTGTATGACTTTCGTTGTCGAATTACCACTGCAGGATGTACCTTCTTCCTTAGCTCTGGTTTGCCTTTCTTGACTGTAGCCATCACCATGTCACCTACACCAGCAGCAGGAAGTCTGTTCAGTCGTCCCTTGATCCCCTTCACAGAGATGATATACAGGCTTTTGGCTCCGGTGTTATCTGCACAGTTGATCACAGCTCCTACGGGAAGACCCAGCGAAATGCAAAATTTCACCCCAGAAGATCCACCACGTCCTCGCTTCGACATCTTGGACACTGGAAAAGACGCATCTAAGCTTTTTATCCTTAAACAATTCTTCTGTTTCCTTTACTAGTGGAAGAAACACTGGAATATGTTTTTATTTTGGGAATGCCTTTCTTTTGGGAGCAGAAGACAGGCAATCTAGATGGTTCTTTATTTATGATCTTTGTGGGATTTTAGGCCAGTGCTGGGGTTTTAACTCAAAGTATGGACACTGTCTCACAGACATTTTTACCTACGCTGGCTTCAAACAATGATCATCAGGTTTCAGCTTCCTGAATAACCAGCATTACGGGTGTGAGACACCAGCACCCAGCTGTGTTTTGATTTTTGGTTATTTTGACTAAATATTCTCTGATCTCCAGACATTTTGGACATCTACCTTTTTGTTATGTGTTTACTAGATTCTGGTTTAGATGAACAAATGGTATCACTCAACTATGGGATTGACAAGCTATTTGAATCTTCTCCTGAAAATATTTAATTTTCTAACTGTGGGTAAAAACATCTTTGCTATGTCTTTTGTAAGGAATTTTACCTGTAAGCAGGCAACCTAAAAGAGAAACAGTTTTTGGATCAAGAACTGTTGTTACCATGGGCAAGGAGTTTGGCCCAGTGGTAGCCTAGCATGCATGAAGAAACAGAAAAAGCCAGAAGTGAGCTGGATGTGGTGACTCACGCCTGGAATCCTAGGTACTCAGGAGACTGAGATTTGAGAATTGCGGTTCAAAGCCAGCCCAGCCATAAAGACCCTGAGGCTCTTATCTCCAATTAACCACTAGAAAACTGGAAGTGGCACTGTGGCTCAAGGGGTAGGGTAGTGGCCTTGAGCTGAAGACCTGAGAGACAGTGCCCAGTCCCAGAGTCCAAGCCCCATGACCAATGAAAAAGAAGAAGAAGAAGAAGAAGAAGAAGAAGAAGAAGAAGAAGAAGAAGAAGGAGGAGGAGGAGGAGGAGAAGGAGAAAAGAAACAAAGAAAGAAAGAACAGGAAAGAAAAGAAAAGAAAAAGTCAGAAGTAGTGCTGTGGGGCTCAACTGGCAGACCACTAGCCTTGAGAAAACCCAAGGACAGTGCTCAGGCCCTGAGTTCAAGCCCAGGACCAGGAAAAAAAAACTATTCCAACCAGTGTAATTTTAAGATTTTCTCTATCCAGGCACAGGTGGCTCATGCCCATAATCCTAGCTATGCAGGAGGCTAAGACCTAAGGATTACAGTTCCAAGGCATCCTGGGAAGTCAATGAGACTCTAATTTCCAATTAACCACCACAAAAGTTAGAAGTAGAGTTGTGACTCAAATGATAGAGCACTAGCCTTGAGCAAAAAAAAAATCTCAGGGAGTCTTCTCTGAAGAAGAAACAAAAATGGCCTATAGAGACATGAAGAAATGCTCAACATCTCTGGTCATAAAAGAAATGCAAATCAAAACAACTCTAAGATTCCACCTCACTACAGTTAGAATGGCCAGGATCAAGAAAACTAATAACAACAGATGCTGCAGGGGATATGGCCAGGAGGGATCACTACTACACTGTTGGTGGGAGTGCAAACTCATTCAACCACTATGGAAAGCAGTATGGCAGTTCCTCAAAAGACTAAACATAGAGCTCCCCTATGACCCAGCAATTCCACTACTTGGCATTTACCCAATCATCCAGAAACAAAGACATACTAAATCCACCAGCACAACAATGTTCATTGCAGCACTATTTACCATAGCAAAGACATGGAACCAACCTAGATGTCCCTCAGTTGATGAGTGGATCAACAAGATGTGGTATTTGTACACAATGGAATTCTATGCTGCTGTCAGAAAGAATGACATTGCCCCATTTGTTAGGAAATGGAAAGACTTAGACAAAATCATATTAAGTGAAGTAAGCCAGACTCAAAGGAACTTAGGCTCAATGGTTTCCCTCATTTGTCATAATCAGTAGAAACCTTGGGCTCTCCTAGCAGAGATTTGCAATAGAGCAAAACCTTGATACAAAAGGCCATGTAGTATGACGCTAAATGAAAGGATATAGAAACATAAGCCATATAATGAATGATTGTTGTTCTTGAGGTACTATGCTATCTCTCATCTCTTTTGCTGTCCCTTGGTTATCTCATATTGTTACAGTGTCTCACTTCGTTACCTGATATATCGGATATATTTGTATTTGGTTATTTGAAATTGGATAGGGAACAGGGGAAAACAAGATGAGGGGGGGATGGAGCAGGAGGGAAATGGGGACCAAGACATGTGAAAGGGTATCAAAGTATGGGAATTAATGCACCATCTATCTGGCAAATATCATGTAACCCTTCTATTAATTACAATAAAAAATATATGAAAAAAATCTCAGGGAAAGTGTTCAGGCTGAGTTCAAACTTCTGGACACACACACACACACACACACACACACATGCACACACACACACATCTATTTTTTAAAAAATAGGTTTTTCTGTCTCTTTGAATTTCATATTCTGATAGTGCTGTTATTGACTGTTGAGCTTTTAATGGAAGAATGGTACTTAGGTTTAATTTCAGAGCTCATGTGTCAAAAATATTCCTTAGTCTGTCTGTCCTTTTTTCTCTGACCTGCCTTCCCTCTTTCCTCCCTTCCACCTTCACATTCTCTATAGCTTTTTCTTTCTCTTTCTTTCCCCCCATCCCACCTCAACTCTGTCTCTCACTTCTTTTCAATTCTGACTTATAAAGATCTGGTCTGGCTACAAAGTTTGGTGAGTTTGGTTGACTTCTTTCAGTATGGAAACTGAAAGATAAGATTTTTTTTTGGCGGGGGGGACTTGAACTCTGGGCCTGGGCTGTGTCCTTGAGCTCTTCAGCTCAAGGCTAGTGTTCTACCATTGAATCAGAGTTTTCTGGTGGTTAATTGGAGAAAAGAGTCTCACAAACTTTAGTGGCCCGGGCTTTCTTTGAATGCTATCCTCAGATTTCAGCCTCCTGAGTGGCTAGGATTACAGGCCTGAGCCATCAATGCCCACCTTATATTCTTGTTTATATATACCATTTCAACGTTTCTTAAGAATTTGTTATGCTGCTAATGTATTTTTAATAGTAGCTAGGATTACAAGCATGAGCCTCTGGTATCAGGCTGTACTTGAATGTTTTTAAGTTAGCATTACTGTTTTGTTTTGTTTTGTTTTGTTTCTGTCAGTCCTGGGGCTCGAAATCAGGGCCAGAGCACTGTCCTTGGGCTTTCTCAAGGCTACAGCTCTACCACTTGGGCCACAGTACCACTTCTGACCTTTTCAATGTATGTGGTACCAAGGAATCAAACCTGGGTCTTGGTGCATGCTAGGCAAGCACTCTACCAGTAGGCCACACTTACTGCCCAATCATTACTGTTTTTATCAGGACCCCTTACAACCATGTGTAACTGTGCCTGCATCTAATATGTTTTTGAATTCAGTTTCCAAATCTTGAAATCACAGACAAATTTTTACACCTAGTTTGTGGTTATGAATTAACCACATTGAAAGTCAATACAAAGCATCATTACAGCTCAAACATGTTAAACTCAATAAATTAGGAGGCCAAATGAATCCGGATAAAAATCAATACTGTTTTCAAATATACAAATAAACATATATACAAAAAGGGGAAACTAAAATAAGTGGAAGGGGTAGGGGGAAGAAAAGTGGAAGAAAAACATAGGAAAGTATAACAATGTTCAGTAAGTAATGTACTCACTACCTGATGAATGTAACTGCAATGTACATCATTCCAACAATAAAATAAAATTTAGAAAAAAAGAACAGTTAAAAAATCAATACTGTTCAATGGTTTAGAATAACAACAAGCTGCTATGATACACACACACTCACATACACACACACACAAACACATTTGTAATTGTGGGAATGCTTGAGAGATTAGAAGGTAGTAAGCAGGAAAAGAGACTTAGAAAGTAAATAATACTGATACACATATTGCACCTGTGAGTGGATGCAATGCAATCCAAACTGGCTGAAAGTTGCTAATAATAGGGAATAAGGGATGGAGGTAAGGGAGAGTACCTGAAGGGCAATCAGACTAAAGTTTAGCACCGTGATGAAACTCCTTTGAACAATTAGCATTATCAAAAATGAATGTTAGGGGGACCGGGAGTTTGGCCTAGTGGTAGAGTGCTTGCCTAGCATGCACGAAGAACCAGGTTCAATTCCTCGGTACCACATACTTAGAAAAAAGCCAGAAGTGATGCTGAGGCTCAAGTGGTAGAGCTCGAGCCTTAAGAAAGTCCAAGGACAGTGTTCACGCCCTGAGCTCAAGCCCAGGACTGGCAAAAAAAAAAAAAATATATATATATATATATATATTAGGGAAGTGAAACATGTTCTGTCTTAGGTGTGGGGACTAGTAGGAGAGGGCAAGGTGACTGAAGGGGGTTTTGTATACATGTGTGAAAATGGAATAATGAAGCTTGTTGAAACTGGCTTAGGAAGGGAAGGAGAATGAGGAAGAGTGATGGAGGGAGTGACTCCAATCAAGGTCCATTGCAGGTATGATCAAAATGAACCTACAGTGTAAAACTAATTTATGCCAATAAAAGTATAAAAACATGTAGTATAGTACCTTTTGTGTGAAAAATATGAGAAAATAGAAGATCAGGTAGTACTTGCTAATCATTATAAACAGAAACAACAGAAGCACAAAAATAATGAAGCCAGTTTTCTGTATTCAGTGTTGAACAGAATGGAAAGGATAAGACAGGAAGCTACGTATCCTGAAGTGTACTTTCTCTACAATTTAAATCTTATGAGCACTGCTTTACTTTGGTCTTCATTGCCTTTGTGATTTGGAGGAAGCAGTGAACAAAATCATCAGGTCCTTTCAGTGGAACTGATATTTTTGTGGCCATTGGTACAGTGATTCTGATGCTACTCTGGGTTGAGAGTTAGGGTTGTCAATGGAAGAAAAAATTCTAAAAAAAAAAATGGGAGCAGGTGAGGAAGACTTCTGTGGAGATGGATTCGAATTAAGGTTTTTGATAAAAACCATGATTTGAAAATAGCTTGTACTAGTATACATGCTTGTGTGTGCACAAGTTTATGTGCACATATATATGATATATGCATATAGAAACCTATATCTACAGTGAAGAATCTGTAGTAATCTATTTGGTACTTGATGATCTAGCTATTATAGCTGCCTAGATCAAAGCCAGCCTGCTTGTACTAAAATTTTCTGTATACATCACAGTTATTTGATCAGAACATCTTGGCTGCTTTCAGATTGGGGCAATTACAAATAGAGCCAGGAATATTCATAGTGACAAGGTATTGCTCTAGATATCTTTGCAGATGAGGAAGGCTAAACAATTAGAGATGAAAAGATTGACAGTATTTTGTATTAAATAATAAATAATAAAATCATACTGAGAAGAAATGCACATAGCTAATAACAAATATAGAGTTGGAACTGAAAACAAAGACCTATTTGCTCTCCTCAGGAGTCTTGGATGTTTGTTACCTTTAAGCAGCTAAACAAAGGAGTTGCCATTTAACAGTTTATAACTACACTATGTCTCAATCAATGTCAACACTTTAGCAATCTTACCTATTCCTCCTCCACCTACCTTTTCAGATTACCAAAAGTAAAACTTCTGTTCTCATTTCATTTTGTTCTTTTAGCTGTACTTCCTAACTTTGGAAGTTGCATCTGGTTTCTATCTCTTATTTACAGAGAAAGAAAAGGGCCAAATTTTAAAATATTTTATATACTTGTGAGTTTAAAACTTTAAATGTCATCTTAGCGAAGGTTATTTTACACCATTGTTTTCAAGTGTCTAAATCTTAGAATATTTTTGTGTGCATTGTTCTGACTACAATAGATTGTTCCACAGTGATTTAAAAGCACTTTAAAACTAATCTTTTTCTTTTAAGAGTAGCATTAGCCTTTGTTTTCCAGTAAATTGCAACAAATCCATAGCTCTGCCTTTAATTTCACACCACTCTTAATTTCTTTTCTTAACTTTTCTTCTTTGTTATTTTTCCCAACAAAATCTCCATAGGAACTCCTTGCAGAGAAAAGGGGGAAAAATGTCTTATCTATGTATATAATTCATAGTCATAATATTTTTCAGCTTACTTCCACCGATTCATATGTCTGTCATTTGTGATTTGGAATTCCTATCAGTACATCATTTCAATCATTTGAAGTAACTTTTAGTTCCAAAAGGCAAAACCATTTCTAATTGATCCGCTAATCTAGTCTCAGGAATTTAGTTTTGTTATATCTATATTTTAGATAATACCTTACAACTTATTCATAAGTATGGCAATTTTTAAAACCTTGCTTTATAATAAATCATTGATATGCTTTTGGTACCTCTGTCTACATTAAAATTTTATTTGTTCATTTGGTGGTACTTAGGATTGAAGTCAGGGCCAAGTGCTTACTCAATATGGGATGTACTACTAGAGACACATGAGAAAAATTGCTTATTTTTCCATTAGGATCTTGTGCTTTTTCCTGGGCTGGCCTCTGATCATGATCTTTGTATTTTCTGCCTACCATATCAATTAGATTGCAGGTTTGAACCATTGCACTTGGCCACTTCGTTTGGCTTTGGAGTATCTCCTATAATTTAAATATTGAAGACTGCTCCTCAAGCAGTGTCATTATTGAGTGGTGACAGAATTTTTCTTAATACAGTTTTATTGTCATTATTAAGGTGTGTACATGCGGTTTATTTTTTTTTGGCCTGTCCAAGGGCTTGAACTCAGGGCCTGGGCACTGTCCATTGGGTTCCTCAAGGCTAGAGCTCCACCACTTGAGCCACAGCACTATTACCAGATTTTTCTGTGTGTGTAGTACCGAGGAATAGAACCTAAGTGTGCATGCAACCTAGGCCAGCACTCCACCACTAGGCCAAACACCTGGTCCCTTATAATTTCATGATTCAGGTAATGAATACATTTCTCTCTTAGATAATGTCACACCTTCTTTCACTTCCCCCATGCCCCGCACCTTGTCCCTGCCCCCAAGATGCACAGTTGAATATTGTGATTGCATTTGTTCACCTTTTCTCTTTCGTTTTTGTTCCCCTTTTTGTCTCCTGTGAAAAACAGTGGAAAAAAAAACACACAAAATTGGGCATTGTGGCTCATGCCTGTAATCCTAGCTACTCTGGAGTCTGAGATCTGAGCATCGTGGTTCAAAGCCAGCCAGAGAACTAAAGTCGGTGAGATTCTTATCACCAATTAACCACTAGAAAATCAGAAATAGGGCTGGTGCTCAAGGGGTAGGGTGGTATCCCTGGAGCTAAAGAGTCCCATGACTGACAAAACAAAAAAAGGAGCGTTAAGTGGTGGAATCTGTGACTGGTGACTAGTGGAAAAAAGTTAAGTCACTGGTGGGTGTGTCTTTGAAGGGGATATTAGATTCCTGTCCCTTCATTTACCTCTTATTTTTGCTTCTCAACAGCCATGAGATAAACAGTCTCCTCCAGAATACATTCCTACCACAATATACATGCTACTGTAGTCCCACAATAACAAGGAAAACAGATAATGTATCAGGACCTGTGAGAAAAAGTAAACTTTTTTCTTCATTAAGGTGATTTTTCTAAGATGTTTTTTCATAGTGATGGAAAGATGGCTACTACAATCTGTATCCTGATAATAGTTTTAGTCCATTTGTTCATTTAAATTAAAGTCTTACATTTTTTCTTTTTTTCATACATTTTTATTGTAGTTAATAGAAGGGTTACATTATATTCAACAGATAGAAGGTGCATTACTTCACATACATTGATACCCTTTCTCGTGTCTTGGTCCCCATTTCACTCCCACCGCCAGAGCCTCTCATCTTGTTTGCCTCCCTTCCCTATATAACAACAAATAACGAAATACGCATATTTACAATATATCAGATAACCAGGTGAAATACTGAAACAATATGAGATAATCATGGGACAGCAAAAGAGATGAGAAATAACATGGTACATTAAGGACAACAATCACTCATCATATGGTTTTTGTTTCTATATCCTAGAGGTCCTTTCATTTAGCGTCATTCTTTTTTTTTTTTTTTTGCCAGTCCTGGGCTTGAGCTCAGAGCCTGAGCACTGTCCTTGGATTTTCTCAAGGCTAGAGCTCTACCACTTGAGCCTCAGCACCACTTCCTGCTTTTTTCTATGTATGTGGTACCGAAGAATCAAACCCGCGTCTTCATGCATGCTAGGCAAGCACTTTAACCACTAGGCCAAACTCCCGGCCCATTTAGCGTCATTCTATATGACCTTATGAATCTAGGTTTTGTTCTATTATAAATCTCTGCTAGGAGAACTCTAGGTTTCTACTGATAATGACAAATGAGGGAAGCCATTGAGCCTATGTTCCTTTGAGTCTGACTTATTTCACTTAATATGATTTTTTCTAAGACGTTCCATTTACTTAAAATTGGGGTAATGTTGTTGTTTCTGACAGCAGAACAGAATTCCATTGTGTATGAATAAAACATCTTGTTGATCCACTCATCTACTGAGGGGGATCTGGGTTTGTTCCATATCTTTGTTATGGTAAATATGCTGCAGTAAACATCATTGTACTAGTGGATTTAGTATGTCCTTGTTTTTGGGTGATTGGGTAAATGCCAAGTTCTGGAATTGCTGGGTCATACTGGAGTTCTATGTTTAGTCTTTTGAGGAACTGCCATACTGTTTTCCACAGTGGTTGAAGAAGTTTGCACTCCCACCAACAGTGTAATAGTGATCCCTCCTGGTCACATCACCTCCAGCATCTGTTGTTATTAGATTTCTTGATCATGGCCATTCTAACTGGAGTGAAGTAGAATCTTAGAGTTGTTTTGATTTGCATTTCTTTTATGACCAGAGATGTTGAGCATTTCTTCATGTGTCTATAGGCCATTCTTACTTTTTCTTCAGAGAAGACTCTAAGTCTTTGGCCCATCTTTTAATGGGATGGTTGTTTCTTTGGAGATCCGTATTTGAATTCCCTTTATGCTTGCTTCTTGCCTTTTTGCTCTGACTAGGAATTCTAATACTATGTTAAAGAGGAGTGGAGAGAGTGGGCATCCTAGTCTCATTCCTCATTTTAGAGGAAATGGTTTTAGCTTTTCACCATTAAGTATAATGCTAGCTGTGGGTTTGTCATACACAGCCTTTATTATACTGTGGAATGTTCCAATGATTCCTAGTTTCTCCAGAGCTTTTAGCATAAAGAGGTGTTGGATCTTGTCAAATGCCTTTTATGCATCTATAGAGACATCATGTGATTCTTGTCCTTGCTCCTGTTAATGTGTTGAATTATATTAATTGATTTGTGTATGTTGAACCAGCTTTGCATCCCTGTGATGAACCCTGTTTGATCATAGTGTATAATTTTTTGATGAGTTGCTCAAGACAGTTGGCCAGTATTTGTTGAGAAGTTTTGCATCAATATTCTTCAAAGAAATGGGTCTATAGTTCTCTTTCTTTGATGCATCTTTGTCTGGTTTTGGGATGAGTGTTATACTGGCTTCGTAGAATGAGTTTGGCAATAAGCCTACATTTTCAATTTCGTTGAAGAGCTTGAGGAGTATTGGTGTAAGCTCTGCTTTGAAGACCTTATAGAATTCACCTGTGAATCCATCTGGCCCTGAGTTTTTTTTGGATGAAAGGTATCTTATTGCCATTTCTATTTCAGTGCTTAAAACAGGTCTGTTTACTTGGATTAGGTCTTCTTGGTTCAGTGCAGGTATGTTAATATTGGCTAGAAATTCATCCATTTCTTCTAAATTCTCAGATTTGTTGGCATAAAGGTTTGAAAATTATTCCCTCCTGGTTCTCTGGATCTTGGTCATTTCTGTCATGATATTATCATTCTCATCTATGATTTTGTTTATTTGGGTGTGCTCCCTTCTTTTTTTAGTAAGATTTGCTAAGGGTCTGTCAATTTTGTTCATTTTTTCAAAGAACCAACTCCTTGTTTTGTTGATTGTTTCTATAGTTTTTTTTGGACTCCAATTTATTTAATTCTGGTTTGATTTTAATAATTTGCTTCCTTCTAATGGGATTAGTGTTGGTTTGTTGCTCTTTTTTGAAGAGCTTAAGGTGGGACATTAAATTGTTGGTTTGTGATTTTTTTCAATTTGTTAATATAAGCACTTAGAGCTATAAATTTTCCCCTGAGTACTGCCTTTGTTGTGTCCCCAAGGAGCTGGTATTTTGTGTGCCCTTTTTTGTTAAATTTCATAAACAGTTGAATTTCTCTTGTGATCTCCTCGATGACCTATTGATGATTCAACAATGTGTTGTTCAATCTCCATGAGTTACAGGGTTTTTGTTGGTGGAGATTGGTGTTCAGTTCCACTTTGATGCGCTTTTGGTCTGAGAGAATGCGGAGAATAATTTCAGTGTTTCGATTCTGCACAAGTTTGTTTTATGCCCTAAAATGTGGTCTATTTTGGAAAATGTTCCATGTGCTGCTGAAAAAATGTACATTGTGATATTGCTGTGTGAAATAATCTACAGATGTCTGTTAGATCTAGTTGTTCAATTCTGAAGTTTCTCTGTTGAGTTTTTGCCTGATTGATCTGTCCATAGGTGAGAGTGGTGTCTTAAAATCACCAACAATCACTGGGATTCTTTTTTTTTTTTCAAGATTTTTTTTTTATTTTTTATTGTAATTAATAAAAGGGTTACATGATATTTGCCAGATAGAAGATGCATTAATTCACATACATTGATACCCTTTCACATGTCTTGGTACCCATTACCCTCCCCCCCACCCACCACCCACGCCCCGTCTTGGTTTTCCCCCCTTCCCTATCAAATTTCAAATAACCAAATACAAATAAATTCAATATATCAGATAACAAAGTGAGATATTGTAACAATATGAGATACCCAAGGGACAACAAAGGAGATGAGAGATAACATAGTACATGAAGAACAACAATCATTCGTTATATGGCTTTTGTTTCAATATCCTGGAGGTCCTTTCAATTAGCTTCATACTATATGGCTTTATGTATCAAGGTTTTGCTCTATTGCAGATCTCTGCTAGTAGAGCCCAAGGTTTCTACTGATTATGACAAATGAGGGAAACCATTGAGCCTAAGTTCCTTTGAGTCTGGCTTACTTCACTTAATATGATTTTTTTCTAAGTCTTTCCATTTCCTAACAAATGGGGCGATGTCGTTTTTTCTGACAGGAGCATAGAATTCCATTGTGTACAAATACCACAACTTGTTGATCCACTCATCTACTGAGGGACATCTAGGTTGGTTCCATATCTTTGCTATGGTGAATAATGCTGCAATGAACATTGTTGTGCTAGTGAATTTAGTATGCCCTAGATTCTGGATGGTTGGGTAAATGCCAAGTAGTGGAATTGCTGGGTCATAGGGGAGTTCTATGTTTAGCCTTTTGAGGCACTGCCATACTGCTTTCCATAGTGGTTGAACGAGTTTGCACTCCCACCAACAGTGTAGTAGTGATCCCTCCTGGCCACATCCCCTCCAGTATCTGTTATTATTCGTTTTCCTGATCCTGGCCATTCTAACTGGAGTGAGGTGGAATCTTAGCATTGTTTTGATTTGCATTTCTTTTATGACCAGAGATGTTGAGCATTTCTTCATGTGTCTATAGGCCATTTTTGTTTCTTCTTCAGAGAAGACTCTCTTTAAGTCTTTGGCCCATCTTTTAATGGGATGGTTGTTACTTTGGAGATGACTTTTGGAGTGATTCAATTTTTTGAGTTCTTGATATATTTTAGATATGAGGCCTTTGTCCGTTGTTTGGTTGGTGAAAATCTTCTCCTACTCTGTAGGCTTCCTAATTAATTTACTAGCTATGTCCTTTGCCATACAAAAGCTCTGCAGTTTAATGCAATCCCACTTATCCAGCCTTTCTTTTATTTGTTGTGATTCTTGGTCCTTATTAAGAAAGTTTCTACCTGTGCCAAGGAGGCCTAGTGTATCTCCTATTCCTTCCTGTAGAGTTTTCAGTGTGTCAGCTTTTACCTCCAGGTCTTTGATCCATTTGGAGTTAATTCAAGTGCAGGGTGACAAAGAAGGATCTAACTTTAGTTTTCTGCAGGTGCTTAACCAGTTCTGCCAGCACAACTTGTTGAAGAGGTTGTGTTTCCTCCATTCTATTTTTTTGGCTAGCTTGTCAAAGATTAGGTGGCCATAGGTCTGTGGTTTATTATCTGGGTCCTCAGTTCTATTCCATTGGTCTTCAGGCCTGTTCTTGTGCCAGTACCAAGCTGGTTTGAGAATTATAGCCATGTAATGGAGTCTAAAGTTTGGAATTGAAATTCCTCCAGCGCTGTTCTTTCTGCTAAGAAGTGTTTTTGCTATACAGGGTCTTTTATTATTCCATATGAAATTTTGAATTGCCTCTTCTATTTCTTTAAAGAATGCCATTGGGAGATTGATGGGTATTGCATTGAATTTGTAGATAGCCGTTGGCAAGATTGTCACTTTCACAATATTGATTCTTCCAATCCAGGAGCATGGGAGGTTTTTCCATTTCCTTAGTTCTGCTTTAATTTCCGTTTTCAGGGTTTTGAAGTTTTCATCAAAAAGGTCCTTTACATTCTTAGTTAAGCTAATTCCTAGGTACTTCATTTTCTTTGAGGCTATTGTGAAAGGAGTTTCTTTCCTGATTATTGCCTCGTTCCTCTCACTGTTGGCATAAAGGAAGGCAGTTGATTTTTGAGGGTTGATTTTATAGCCTGCTACTCTTCCAAAGCTTTGAATCAGCTCAAGGAGCTTGGGAGTAGAGTCTATAGGATTCTTTAAATACAGAATCATGTCATCTGCAAAGAGGGATAGTTTTATTTCCTCTTTCCCTACTTGGATCCCCTTTATGCTTGTTTCTTGCCTTATTGCACTGGCCAGGAATTCTAGTACTATGTTAAAGAGGAGTGGAGAGAGTGGGCATCCTTGTCTCGTTCCTGATTTTAGAGGGAATGGCTTTAGATTTTCACCATTAAGTGTAATACTAGCAGTGGGTTTCTCATACCCAGCCTTTATTACATTGAGGAATGTTCCATGGATTCCTAGTTTCTCCAGAGCTTTTAACATAAAGGGGTGTTGGATCTTGTCAAATGCCTTTTCCGCGTCTATTGAGATAATCATGTGATTTTTGTCCTTGCTCCTTTTGATGTGTTGAATTATATTAATTGATTTGTGTATGTTGAACCAGCTTTGCCTCCCTGTGATGAATCCAGTTTGATCATAGTGTATAATTTTTTTGATGAGTTGTAGACGGTTGGCCAGTATTTTGTTGAGAAGTTTTGCATCGATGTTCATCAAAGATATAGGTCTATAGTTCTCTTTCTTTGATGAATCTCTGTCTGGTTTGGGGATGAGGGTTATACTGGCTTCATAGAATGAGTTTGGTAAGGAACCTTCATTTTCAATTTCGTTGAAGAGCTTGAGGAGTATTGGTGTGAGATCTGCTTTGAAGACCTTATAGAATTCAGCTGTGAATCTATCTGGTCCTGGGCTTTTCTTAGGTGGAAGTTCTCTAATTGCCATTTCTATTTCAGAGCTTGAAATAGGCCTGTTGAGTTGGCTTAGTTCTTCTTGGTTCAGTGTGGGTATGTTAATATTGGCTAGGAATTCATCCATTTCATCTAGATTCTCAAATTTGTTGGCGTAAAGATTTGAGAAGTATTCCTTCATGATATTCTGGATCTTGGTAATTTCTGTCGTGATATTACCATTTTTGTCTGCGATTTTGTTTATTTCAATATGCTCTCTTCTTTTTTTGGCAAGATTTGCTAAGGGTTTGTCAATTTGGTTAATTCTTTCAAAGAACCAACTCCTTGTTTTGTTGATTCTTTCTATAGTTTTTTTGGATTCCAAATCATTTAATTCTGGTTTGATTTTAATAATTTGCTTTCTTCTACTGGGATTAGGGTTAGTTTGTTGCTCTTTTTCCAGGGGCTTAAGGTGAGACATTAACTTGTTGGTTTGCGATTTTTCCAACTTGTTGTTGTAGGCACTCAGAGCTATAAATTTTCCTCTGAGTTCTGCCTTTGCTGTGTCCCAACAGAGTTGGTATTTTGTGTGCTCCTTATTGTTAAATTTCATAAACTGTTGGATTTCTGTTCTCATCTCTGCGATGACCCATTGGTGATTCAACAATGTGTTGTTCAGTCTCCATGAGTTACAGGGTTTTCGTTGGTGGAGATGTGTGTTCAGTTCCAATTTGATGCTTTTGTGGTCTGAGAGTGTGCATGGAATAATTTCACTGTTTCTGAATCTGTCCAGGTTTGTTTTATTGCCTAAGATGTGGTCTATTTTGGAAAATGTTCCATGTGCTGCTGAGAAAAATGTATATTGCGTTGTTGCTGGGTGGAATATTCTGCAGATGTCTGTTAGATCTAGTTGGTCTATATAGTTGTTCAGTTCTAAGGTTTCTTTGTTGAGTTTTTGCCTTGTTGATCTGTCCATAGGTGAGAGTGGTGTCTTAAAGTCACCAACAATCACTGGGTTTCTATCTATGTGTGGTTTTAGTGTAAGTAAAGTTTGCTTGATGAAGTTCGGTGGTCCGGGATTAGGTGTGTAGGTGTTTAGGATAGTTATGTCCTCCTGGAGGAGAGATCTCTTTATTAGTATATAATAAACTTCTTTGTCTCTTCTCACTAATTTTAGTTTGAAGTCTATTTTATCTGATATGAGGATGGCAACTCCAACCTGTTTATGGTGGCTGTTAGCTTGATAAACTTTATTCCAGCCACTCACTTTCAAAAAATCTTTTTTTGGGGAGAGGCAAGATGTGTCTCTTGAAGACAGCAGAACGATGAAACTTGCTTCTTGTTCCAGCTAAAGCGTCTATGCCATTTAATTGGAGAGTTAAATCTTTTGATATTGAGAATTAGGATTCAAAAATATTTACTAGTTCCTGCCATTTTTAAAAGCTTATATTAGGGACTGTGACTTCTTGCGGTACTTAGTCAGTGTGATTTTTAGGTGCCATTTCTTTGTCAGTATCACATTTGTGTTGGCTTTCAATGTATAGAACATCTTTGAGAATTTTCTATAATGCTGATTTGGTTGCTACTTTTCCTTGGAATGGAATGTTTTTATTGTTCCCTCAGTTATGAATGAGAGTTTAGCTGGGTACAGTATTCTTGGTTGGTAGTTACTTGCCTTAAGGGCATGACATATATCCTTCCAATCTCTTCTTGCTTGCATGGTCTCTGCTGAGAAATCTGTGGTTATTCTGATTGGTTTTCTTTGTAGGTGACTGTTCTCTTCTTCCTTGCTGCTTTAGTATCCTTTCTTTCATCTCTATTTATCTTATATGGGTTATAATGTGGCGGTGGGATGTCCTTTATTGGTCAGGTCTGTTTGAGGTTCTAAAAGCTGCTTGTATCTGGATGGACCTGCCTTTCTGGATATTTGGGAAGTTCTCTGAGATGATTCCCTGAAGTATATTTCCAATACCATTGATCTTTTTCTCCATTTCCCCTCAATACTAATTAGCCTTAAATTAGGTTTCCTAATTGTATCTTGTATCTCCTGAAGCGTTCTCTCATATTTCCTATATTTGGTTTGACTCATTTTCTGTTCTTTCTCTATAACAACTAGGTTATCTTCAACCCCAGAAATTTTCTCCTCTGCATTGTCTAACCTGCTATCAAAACTTTGTACTTTATTCTTCATCTCCCTTCCTTCTAATTGCTCATTTTTGATGCCTTGCATCTCTTGTTTTAGATCATGTATGGACTTCTTTAACTCCTTGATTTCCATTTGATTGGTTAGCTCAGCAAATTTACTCTCATTGGACATTTGTTGGAGTTCAGTAAGCTTTTTGTTTGTGGATTCTATTAATTTGTCCATTTTTCTTTGAAAATCCTTTATTATGGCCTCCTTTATGTCTTCCTATTATTAATGTATCACCTTGTTTATGGTTTCATCTCATTTAGATATGGCTTCCTCACATATCTCTTTTGTATGTTTTCAAACTTTACATTGATCATGTTTATCAACTGCATTTGTATAGCATTTAGAGGACTCTCCTGTAGTTTTGCTATTAACTGCTCTATTGCCTCTTTATATTGGGTGGAAGATGCTATTCCTTGATTTGCCATTTTTCTTGAGTTTCTTGTTCTGCCCATTTGAAAATGGGAGCAAGATTAATGCTGCGAAAGATTACAATTTTTAAGATATAACCAACCTAGAGATCTTTAGCTGGCCAGACAATAGATGTTCACAATTTTAGATTGGTATTATCATTCTCTCTCTCTTTTTATGCACTTACAGATAAATCTAATGCCACCACTGATCACTGTTTTATGACCAAAAAAATAAACCCCTCAATCCAATCTCTATTTTATTTAAGTCCCTCTAGACCTACAGTATTATTGAACACGTAGATGTACAGTATTGCTCAACAACCATCAATGTAGATCCATGCATTATAAAAGTTGAAGGATGAACAGAGGACCAGAGATAGAAAAACAGTGTGAAAGACAAGAGGGGAAGTAAGAAAAGAGTAATATAGGAATGCAAGATTAATATAGTAATAAAGAAAAGAAATAACATAAGGATAACTGACCTAAAGTGATAGAAAGGTAAAATAGTTGACTACAAAATGTAGAATAAATAAGATAAAATTTATGAAAATAAGAAGAGTATTAAAAAGAATATATAGAGAAAACAGGAAGGTATATAGGATAGTTCAATGATAAAAATTAAAATAATTAAAATAAACAAATAAATAAATTTAAAAAAAAAACAAGAAAAAAGGTGGAGAGATATCCCACACAATTGTGAGTTCTTAAACAAAAAATACTAGGGTTAAGAACCAACAGACTGGGCCGGGAGTTTGGCCTAGTGGTAGAGTGCTTGCCTAGCATGCACAAAGACCCAAGTTCAATTCCTCGGTACCACATACATAGAACAACAACAAAAAAAAATCCAGAAGTGGTGCTGAGGCTCAAGCAGTAGAGCTCTAGCCTTGATAAATCCCAAGGACAGTGCTCAGGCCCTGAGCTCAAGCCCAAGACTGGGGGAAAAAAAAAAAAGAACCAACAGATTAAAAAGCAAGAGACTGTATCAATATAAATATCATTTGTCGGCTGGGAGTTTGGCCTAGTGGTAGAGTGCTTGCCTAGCATGCACAAAGACCGGGGTTCGATTCCTCACTACCACATACATAGAAAAAAGCCGGAGGTGGTGCTGAGGCTCAAGTGGTAAAGCTCTAACCTTGAGAAAGTCCAAGGACAGTGCTCAGGCCCTGAGCTCAAGCCAAGGATTGGCAAAATATATATATATATATATATATATATATGTATGTATATAATTTGTGTCCAGTCTGTGTCCAGTGCTGTCACTATGTTTCTAGGAATGACCACAATGACAGAAGGAAAGCGGGAGGGGGGGCGGTAAGAATCATAACATTAAAAAAAAAGAAAAAAAGGTGAAAGTAAAATGGCAAAAAGAAAAGAACACGTAAAATGCAAATGAAAAAGGGTAGAAAAAAGGGGAAAAAGGATATTCTTCAGGGGTATTTTGGGGGGGACAGAATAGGACTTGTGTCTCCACTAAATTTGGGATCCAAATACTTCAAAAAGTCTTTTTCTCTTGCCATTTGGCTTTACGATTTTTTTTGATCAGTTTGCTTGCTTGGGCATGAAAAAAAGAAATCAGTAAAGTCATGAGCAGCTTTGTTAACCAGGACTGTGGCCCAGTGCAGGGGGAGGAACTTCCGCTAGCACCCAGGACGGACATCCGGCTAAGCTGCCTCTGGGAAATCCTTTGCCCTTTTAAACGATGGGGCTGCCAACACCACTTCTCAGGCTCCAGATGGTTTGGCCGGAGCTTTGCCAGCAGCCAAGATGGTGCTGCTCTCAGCTGATGGGAGAGGGGATTCCTTCCCAGTGCCGTTCCACAAGCAGAAGTGGAAACGTTCAAAGAGGTACTCACAAATTGCTGGATTTTCTGGTTCCGTGAAGCTGGAAGGTCTGCGCCACTGGGTGATGGCTCTGGGCTTGCGCAGGCTCTGTGTGGCTCTGTCTGCAGCTGGCAGGTCTGCGCTGCAGAGAAGCGCTGTCTGCTTAGGTTCAGGAGGGAAGCTTTGTCTTCTCGGTGGCTCCGAGCGGCTGGTGCTACTCCACACTGTCTTCTTGCTCCACACTGTCTTCTTACTCCATGCTGTCTTCTTGCACTGGTTTTCTGCCTTTCTCCTCTCTGACTGAGATCTCTGTGGTGCTAAAGCTTACTTAGGATGGATCTTTGGGTATGAACTTTCCCCTATGATGCTAGATCTGGTATCTTGGTGAGAGCTCAGAAAGACTCACACTGAACCGCCGCCATCTTCTGCCGATCTCAAAGCCTTATATTTTTTTTGATAGTAAACTTTTATTGTTAAATAACAGAAGTGTTGATTCCCTGTTCCATTTTTTTACATGTTTCATATACTTGCAACCTGTAAAGAACTGCTCTAGAATTATTTTTTTTAAAAAAACCTTTGAGAATCAATGTTTGTAAGACTACTCAAATCTTCATTTGAAACTCCAAGGTCAGAATGCAGGTAATGTAGAACAAAATAATCCACCCTATTATTTATTCAGAATATTCTGACACAAATAGATTCTTAAGAGTCGAACTTTAGGGTTAGCAATTATCATGAACTTCCCAAGTCATTGTATATGAGGGAATCCTCTGATACCAGCAAGATAAACAAGTGCATTTGCCCTGTAACTTCATGGGCACCTGTTACAGATCTTCCATGTTTGTTCTGTGGATTCAGCAAGTTAATGATATTGAAGCTGTTGGTCTCAATTGTACATTGGGAAGTTTGACTTGACTAATAATTATTAAATCTTAATTTACAATGCATCCCTTGGCATGTTTACTGGTCTGAAATGTTTCCCTCCAAATTTTATATGATGAAGTCCTAATGCTTGGTGATCACCAGAGAATAATAAGTATGTACATAGGAAATAGTGAATATCCATTGCAAACATGTGTTGAAGTACCACAGTACCCCTGTTAATAAGTATAATTGGTAAATGCTAATTAAAAATAAAATATAAAAATATTTTAAATGCTTTTTGGGGGGACAACTTCCACATAGCAGACACTGAGGTAGGGACTTTCACATATAATGTCTCTTTTAATTCTCCTTTTTTAAATTTAAAATCATCAGAATCAATGATGGGGTCAGTCACTGTTGGCACAAACTTCTAATCCTAGATATTCAGAAGGCTGAGATCTGGAAGATCATGGTTTAAAGTCAATCCACACAGAAAAAGCTGTGAAACTCTGCCTCCAATTAACCACCCAAAAAGCCAGGCTATAGGTATGGCTCAAGTGGTAGAGTTCCAGCCAGGAGTAAAAAAGCTAATATACTTAACTGGACACCAGTGGCTCACATCTGTGAGGAACTGGTGTTGTGCCTTGAGCACTAGCCTTGAGCTGAATTGTTCAAATGCCCAGGCCTGAGTCCAAGCCCCATGACAGACCAAAAGAAAAAAATCAGTAATAGTCTGAGGAATACATAATATCTTTTAAGATCAATAACATTGCCCAGAGGGGTTTTTTAATCCACAAACATTACATTAAAGGGGGAATTGTCTCTTTATATGTCTCCTGTACTGCGGACATTATTACCCTAATGTTTGATCTCCGGTTTTCAAATAGGCCTAATGTCTAGTACTTCAGAGTATGAATGTATTTGGAGAAAAGATCTTTATTCTTTTTCCAGTCCTGGGACTTGAACTCAAGGCCTACATGCTGTCCTTGAACTTCTTTGGCTCAAAGCTAGCATTCTACCACTTGAACCACAGCTTCACAGTTGATGCTTTTTTTTTTTAGTTTATTGGAGATAAGAGTCTCATAGACATACTTCATCCAGCTAACAAGTATGATCCTCAGACTTCATCTTCTGAGTGGTTAGGACTACAGGCATGAGCCACTGGCACTCAGCTGGAGAAAAGATGTTTAAAGGTGTGATCCAATTATAACAAGACTGTGAGATTGGATTCTAGCCCAGTATAAACTAGGGTCCTAATATATAGAGAAAATTTGGGCACATATTCTTCTACGGATGTTGACACAGAGAAAGTATGTGAGGATACGGAGAAATGGCAGCCACTGTTAACCAAGGAAAAAAGCCACCAGGAGCCAGATGTTGGCACCTTGATCTTGGGTTTCTCAGTATGACAACTATGAGAAAATAAAATGCTGTTGTTGAAGTCATGTACTCTGTGATGCTTTTCTATGGCAGCCCTAGATGACCACCTGAGTAGGTCTTGGAATATACTTCTTGTTTGATAAGGAGATATTTTTATTTCAACAGTTTTTGAAAGTTTTTTCATTCCCCCAAATTTATCCATCATGGAAAAATCATTTTAGAACAGCATATATATATATATGTATATATGTACACACACATATATATATGTGAGTATGTGTGAGTGTGTGTGTGTATATATATATGTGCATAGCTGAATACAAAAATAGGCTTTGGAAATGTCTGAATTTTAATATTCTATATCTTAATTTCCATTCCATCAAGCCTTTCCAAAAGATGTCAAGACCTTTTCTACATCATCTCATGGAGTTCTCATTGTTTTTATGGAATGCAGAGTAATGGGGGTACCCAAAGAAACTCAGTAGTCTAAAGTTTTACCTGTTTCAGTGCAAAACATCAGCTGGGTTCAAGACTCAAGCCACCACTAGTAACTATTTTTTTACCTTATGAGTATATTCCAAGTACATATTCAAGGTAGGTCTACTTGATAGACTAAGTTATAAATATATACTTTAATTGCTAATATGATTGCTTACAAATCTGCATGAGCAAAGTCATTCCTTATCTATGCTTCTGCTCCTGTTATACTGTGAACATTGGGTCTGAAGAGGGAACATCAACCAGAGCATTTTTATCTTTTGTTAATTATTATAATAGTAGTGTACAAAAGGGGCTATAGCTAAGTTACATAAGTCAGGTAAAGAGTACATTTTTTGACAATGTCACCGCTTCCATTGCTCTCTCCCAGTTTTTCCCTTCTGTCCCCATTCACAAATTGTATAGTTCCCTTTTTTTGCCAGTAATGGGACTTAAACTCTGGGCCTGGGTGTTATCCCTGAGCTCTTCAGCTCAAGCCCTACCCCTTCAGCCACAGCACCACTTCCAGTTTTCTAGTGGTTAATTGGAGATAAGAGTCTCACAGACTTTGGACTTTGGTGCCTGGGCTGGCTTTGAACCATGATCCCCAGATCTCAGCCTCCAGAAAAGCTAGGATTACAGACATGAGCCACCACTCCCAGCTTTGTATAGTTCCATTTAAACATAGTGTCCAGTGAGTACCATTAATATGTTTGTTTACCCTTTGTCCTTGCATTTTGGGCCTCCCTTTACTCTACCAAAGACACATAAACAAACAAACAGGACAAAAAGAAAATAAAACAACAAAGGAAACAACTCTTGTTTCCATTTCTTAGAGTTCATTTTAATATTATTTTCTATGCTCAGAATCACATAGGCATTGTGCATTTGTGTTCCTCTCCTAAGAGTATTCTTCTTTGGTCTTTTGTATGTGAATTCTTAGAGACTTGTATGATTTATTATGTCACAATGTATTTTAGATCTAGCATCTGCATATGAGAGAAAACATTTACCATTTGCCTCTCTGAGTTTGATTTACTTCACTTAACATGGTTTGTTCTAGGTCTTTCCATTTCCCTGCAAAAGACATATTACTTTTTCTAATGGCTGTGTAAAATTGCATTGTGTGGGTACCACATTTTTTGACTCATTCATCTATTGTAGAGCATCTGGGATGCTTCCACATCTTTGTGAATAATGCAGCAATGAATATCAATCATAGCATTCTTAACAAGACTGAAATATTTGGTAGCTTTCAATTTAAAAGTCATTTCTCTTTATTATATAGTATATATGCTTTCACCAGCATGGTAAATATTTGAACCTGAAAATGCTACATGTAATGTTCTCAACAAACATTTTGGGTTTTCCTCTTAGAAGCAAGTTAACAGATGTTGTTACCACATTATGCAGATAATCAAAAGGAAGAAAGGGACAGAACTGGAAATCTTGTTTGAGGACAAGTACAGGAATGTCAAGGGTCTGCACCTGTCCCGGGGTCAGACACTGGACAGGGCTGGGAATCCCAACACCATTAATGTGAATGGGAAAACACATCTGGAGTTTTTAGAAGCAGAGCAAGTATGGACACAGGAAATGGATGTGAGAACAGAGGGTTGCAGTAGAGGTAAGTTGCCTGGTTCACTGGTTACTGGTTTCCCAGTAAAGCTGTCAGAGAGACCAACAAGGCCATGGAAATGCACCAGAGGCAGCTGTAGCAAATGGAACACATGCTAGCCTGATTGTAGTTCAAGCTCAGTCAGAAGTCAACACAGGGGTAGGTAGGAGGTGAAAAAGGCTGTTCGGGCTCTAGGGCCCCAGCTCTTTGGACATTTTTTGGACATTTTGAGCTGAGAAATTTGGCAGATGTATGTGAAGAGCCAAGGAAGGGGTAGTTGGCAGCAGAAGCAAAAGCCTGTATCTATAAAGGGAGTTCTAATGTATGACAAGATTCTATTTTTTAATTATCTTACAAGTTCAAAGTATCCTGATGTTTCCCTAATTTTTCAGGAAGTACATCATATTTTATTGGTAAGGAAAAGAAAAATAAATAATCTAGTGAAACAATACAATGATCTAAAATACCTGAGTAATATTTCTAAACTTTGCTTTGCTTTTCGGGAAAATGGTCATCTAAACTTAATATCATATGTAGGGGTATAGATGGGCACTTTGTAAGTAAATATATGCACTGATAACTGAGGTTTTTATTTCTCTTTGGAGGAAGATCATGTGAGGCTCCACGTGCCCATTTCTACCAAGGCCCCACTTCATCAAACTTGTGGTCATTTCAGAGCTGTAGCTGAGGAGTGCTGCAGGATTCTCATCTCTGAAAGCACACTGGGGACTGCCCCCACATAGGCCCTTCTATGACCTGTCTAAGAACCCCTTGTCTCCAGGCCAAGCAGTTTGGATGGTGATAACCATCTGATCAGGTATTCCGAACCCATTGTCTGGCAAGTGCTAGAAAGATTCTTTCTCTCAAGAACTGAGATTCAGTTTGTGATGTGTACTTGGGGACATGGAGTTATAGGGTCTAAGCACATGAAGTCTAAACTACCTACAAGCCACATTGAGATTATCCAGAAACAATATGAGTAAGAAAATGGAAATGCAGCAGGGGAGGGTAAGAAGGGCACAGAAATGGTAGGACAAACAGTGAGAAAATTCAGCAGTGACACTTCCACAGATACTGTGTTGAAAATAAGCTATACAACTTGTAGGGGAGAGAGTAGGGAAGGAAAAGCTGGAATGGAAGGAGGGAAAAGATGACACTGTTCAGAAAGGAATGTACTTGTTATCTGACTTACATAACTACAACCCCTCTGTATATTATCTTTACAATATCAATTAACTCTCTCTCTATATATATACATATATGTATGTATACATATAGGATGTATCTATCTTATCTATATACAGAGATAGATAATATATACATATATGTACATTTAGGATGTATATATATATCACTAGATAGATAGATAGATAGATGTATATATACATATATAGAGAGAGAGAGACAGAGACAGAGACAGAAATAGGAGCAATGTTGTTAGGGTAAGGGGAAGAAAGGAAGGAAGGAAGGAAGGAAGGAAGGAAGGAAGGAAGGAAGGAAGGAGAGTCAAATGGAGGAAGAGAAGGAGGGAGGGAGGACAAAAGAGAGAATGAATGAATTCCACTAGTCAAAGACCTTTCTTGGACCTTGGAGTTAGATCAAAGCTTATACAAATTGTAGTTGTTGGCTGCTTACTCCCCTTCCTAAGATAAGAAAGTAATCCATTGTTGGATTGCTGATGTCTGTAACTTCAAAGTTGCTACCTTACTTCCTGCACAGTACGCCCCTGTCACCAAATCAATAAAGACCCTGTCAATAGAACCTTGAGGCATCTGTTGCTAGCTGAGAGGCACAGGTCCTCCTGCCTCCACACCAGTTTCAGCACTTCCCTTGCTCTGGGTAAAGGTGCTCCAGATCATTTGCAACAAGGCTTGAACTCAGTATCTTGCTGTCTCACTTAACCTTGCTTTTTGATTCATGGCTAGAACTCCACCATTTGAACCATACCTCCAGCCTGGTGTTGTTTTGGTTTTTGTTTTTTTCTTTTCTCTTGTTATGTTTTGCTAGTTAATTGGACATAGACTCTCAGACTTTTCTACCTGGACTGACTTTAAACCATGAGCCTCCAGATCTCAGCCTTCTGAGTATCTAGGATAGAAGTTTGAGTCACCAGTGACTGTCCCTGATTTTGATTATTTTAAATTTAAAAAAGGGAGAATTATGGGTCGGGAGTTTGGCCTAGTGGTAGAGTGCTTGCCTAGCATGCATGAAGACCCGGGTTTGATTCCTTGGTACCACATACTTAGAAAAAGCCAGAAGCAGTGCTGAGAAAAATCCAAGGACAGTCCCCAGATCCTGAGCTTAAGCCCAGGACTGGCAAAAAATGGGGGGGAGGGGAGAATTAACAAGGAACTCAAGAAATGAATTCCCCATAAACCCAACAAACCAATCACTAAATGGGCAAGGAAACTTAAGAGAGACTTATCAAAATAAGAGATTAAAATGGCAGAAAGCATATGAGAAAATGTTCATCATCCATGGTCACAAATAAAAAACAACTGTAAGATACCACCTTACCCCAACAAAAATGGCCAGGATTTTGAACTAAGACAATGACAGATATTGGCAGGGTTGTGGAGAAAAAGGAACCCTGCTGCACTGCTGGTGGGATTGTAAGCAAGTTCAGCCACTCTAGAAAGCAGTGTGGAGGTTTCTTAAAGAACTGAAAATAGACTTTCCCTACGATCCCGCCATACCACTTCTGGGCATATATCCTGAACATCATAACCCAAGATATGATAAGGACACCTGCTAAGCTATGTTCATCTCTGCACTATTCACAATACCTAGGCAATGGAAACAATTCAGATGCCCTACTGCAGGTGAATGGATACAGAAAATATTATATATATATATCACATATATATATATATATATATACAATGGAATTCTACATAGCCAACAAACAAGACAAAACAATGGCATTTGCAGGGAAGTGGATGAATCTACAGTGAATCGTGTTGAGTGAGACAAGTCAAGACCAAAGGAACAAAAGGCGCATGGTATCCTTAATATATGGCTATTAGAGCCAAACAGTGTAAGAGCGAGGACTCAATAGTTGCATACCCAATGCTATAGATAAGATACTGGAAATATAAACACAACTACATAGACATAAAAATCTATGACTCTATAGACATAATGTTTTATTAATGGATTAATATGTATCTATGACATACAAACCCTCAGCCTAATTTTAATCTAAGTACCCGTGATTGTATATAGAGATTCCCTTCTTGAATACTTGTTTGTTAAATACATCATTTGAAATACGATGTGAAAATCAATGTTAATAAATTTCTTAATTTAAAAAAACATTCCAAGTCTTTTTTTTATTTTTCACATATTTTTATTATAATTAATAGAAGGGTTACATTACATTCACCAGATAGAAGGTGCAAGGTGCATTAACTCACATACATTGATATCCTTTCTCCTGTCTTGGTCCCCATTTCTCTCCCTCTCACCCCCTCCCCTCATGTGGTTTTCCCCCCTTCCCTATCCAATTTCAAATAAGCAAATACAAATATATCCAATAGATCAGATAACAAAGTGAGATAGTGAAACAATATGAGATAACCAAGGGCCAGCAAAAGAGATGAGAGATAACATAGTACATTAAGGACAACAATCACTCATTATATGGCTTTTGTTTCTATAACCTAGAGGTCCTTTTGTTTAGCATCATACTATAGGGCCTTATGTATCTAGGTTTTGCTCTATTACAAATTTCTGTTTAATAGTTTTTAAAATACTGAACATACATATATTAGATATGAACTCATTTAACTGATGATTATAACAATATTACATTTCTATTACCTTCTTTTTATGAAATTCATTATTCATTATTTTAAATAGACTGAATTATTGGGCTGTATACATGTTTAAAGAAACATAACTAATTAAGACATAGTGTTCCATAATGGACATCAATCCTTTTCTTTTTTTTTGCATTCTTTTATTGTAATTAGTATTTGCCAGATAGAAGGTGCATTAATTCACGTACATTGATACCCTTTCACATGTCTTGGTACCCATTTCCCTCCCCCCCCACACCCCCCACCCGTCTTGGTTTTCCCCCATGCCAAGTCTTAAAAGGAAAAAAAAGGAGAATTATAGATGGGCCAAGGACTTAAAGAGAGTCTTCTCTGAAGAAGAAATAAGAATGGCCTATAGACACATGAAGAAATGCTCAACATCTCTGGCCATAAAAGAAATGCAAATCAAAACAACTCTAAGATTCCACTTCACTCCAGTTAGAATGGCCAGGATCAAGAAATCTAATAACAACAGATGCTGGAGGGGATGTGGCCAGGAGGGATCACTACTACACTGTTGGTGGGAGTGAAAACTCATTCAACCACTATGGAAAGCAGTATGACAGTTCCTCAAAAGACTAAACATAGAACTCCAGTATGACCAAGCAATTCCATTACTTGGCATTTACCCAACCATCCAGAAACAAGGGCATACTAAATCCACTAGCACAATGATGTTCATTGCAGCACTATTTACCATAGCAAAGATATGGAACAACCCAGATGCCCCTCAGTTGATGAGTGGATCAACAAGATGTGGTATTTATACAAAAAGGAATTCTATGCTGCTGTCAGAAAGAACAACATTGCCCCATTTGTAAGGAAGTGGAAAGACTTAGAAAAAATCATATTAAGTGAAGTAAGCCAGACTCAAAGTAACATAGACTCAATGGTTTCCCTCATTTGTCATAATCAGTAGAAACCTTGGGCTCTCCTAGTAGAGATTTACAATAGAACAAAACCTAGACACATAGGCCATATAGGATGACGTTAATTGAAAGGACCTCCAGGATATAGAAACAAAAGCCATATAATGAGTGATTGTTGTCCTAAATATACTATGTCATCTCTCATCTCTTTTGCTGTCCCTTGGTTATCTCATATTGTTACAGTATTTTACCTGGTTATCTGATATATTGTATATATGAGTATTTGGTTATTTGAAGTTAGATAGGGAAGGGAGGAAAACAAGATGAGGGGTGGGGGTGGGGGGAGGGAAATGGGGACCAAGACATGAGAAAGGGTATCAAAGTATGTGAAGTAATGCACCTTCTATCTGGTGAATATAATGTAACCCTTCTATTAATTAAAATTTTAAAATATGAGGAAGAAAAAAAGGGAGAATTAAAAGGGACATTATATGTGAAAGTCCCTACCTCAATGTTTAGATATGTAGAAGGTGTTCCCAAAAAAGCATTTAATTATTTTTATATTTTATTTTACTTTATGTTGATGAACATTTACAAATTGTACCTATTAATGATGTTTAGTGTGTTACTTCAACATGTATGTTTATACATGTACCTTACCCATCCTCTAGTGATCATCATTGTTATGCACAATGACATTTTTGTAGCTTCCATATGTAAAAGAGAGAATACAGCACCTATTATACCATTATTATTATTATACTATTATGTCCTATTTTGCTGTAAATGTTAATTTTGCTCTTCATCATCATATACTATTCTACTGCAAAATACAGACACACTTTTGTTGTGTGTGTGATTTGTGGGGCTTAAACTCAGAGCCTGGGCATTGTCCTTGAGCTCTATAGCTCAAGGTTACCACCATACTTCTGGAGCCACAGCACCACTTCACGTTTTCTAGAGGTTAATTGGAGATACAAGTCTCACAGACTTTAGTGCCCAGGCTAACTTTGAACCTCGGTCTCAGATCTCTGTCTCCTGAGTAGCTAGGATTACAGGCATGAGCCACTGCACCGGACTACACACACATTTTTATACACATGCATACACACACACACACACACACACACACACACACACACACACATGCCATACACAGCACATTTTCTTTATCCATTCACTTGTTGATGGGAATAAGGTTGCTTTTATATCTTGGTTATTGAAAATAGAGCAACAATTAAAATGAGCACATATCCTCCTTTTATTTTGTTTTTTTTTCCTGTCTCAGGGCTTGAACTCAGAGCCCTAGGCTCTGTCCTTGAGCCCCTTGGTCTTCAAGGCTAACACACTACCACTTGAACCACAGTGCTAGATTTTTCTGAGTAGTTTGTCAAGGATAAGAATCTCATGGACTTAAATACCCAGGCTGGCTTCAAACTGCAATCCTCAGATCTCAGCCTCCTGAGTAGCTAGGATTACAGGTGTGAGCCACCAGTGTCCAGCTCATACACATCTATTTAGTATGCCAATTACATTTCCTTTGGATATAGACTCACAAGTAGGATACGATAGTTTCATTTTTAGGTTTTTGAGGAGCCTGCATATTCTTCATAATGGCTGTACCAATTTACATTTCCAGAACCAGTGTCTGACTACTTTTTCCCCTACAGTTCAATTCTAGCTTTTGTTGGTTTTTGTGTTTTCAATAATAGCCATCATTAATATCACTGGAATGATTATATCTCAATGTAGTCTTGATTCCCAATTCTCTGAGTTCTTTTCCACATGTTTCTTTTCACACTTGCCTGTCTTCCTTCCTTCCTTTCTTCTTTCTTTCTTTCCTTCTTCCTTCCTTTCTTTCCTTCCTTCCTTCTCTCTTTCACTCTTTCTCCCTCCCTCCTTCCTTCCTTCCCTGAAGTATCTATTTTATGTTAGATTAGCCATTTTTTGTTATTAACTTTTTTGAGTTGCACATTATATTCTGAATAGCATTTTTTTCCAGTCCTGAGGCTTCAACTCAGGGCACTGTCCTTGGGCTTTCTTAAAACTAGAGCTCTACCACTTGATCTACAATACCATTTCTGGCCTTTTTCTATGTATGTGGTACCAAGGAATCAAACCCAGGTATTCATGTATGCTAGGCAAGCACTCTTACCTCTAGACCAAGCTCCCAGCCCTCAGGAGGGTTTATTAACTACTTTATCTACTAACTTTATTAGGTTAATACAAAAAGGCCTGGAGCTAATTAATCAGCTAAGTGATCAAATCACTCAGTGAAAATGAGAAAATAGAAGAAAAAAACCCTTGGCAATTCAGGAACAGGCATGGAAGCACACTACATTTAGTTTTCTTCCTATGGAAGAAGCTCTAATTTCTTTGTAACAAAATGTAAATTGTGTAACAAATCCACCTTTACCAGTAGTAGTCTTCAGGGAATATTGTCTGACACTGAAACCAATACTGGGCACGGATGCAAGGGAAGAAGCCTTGCAGAGTGGTTGAGACACCAGATCTTTGGTCCACTTCCCAGATCCAATGGTGAAGAATGAAGGGGGCATTCTCAAATGTTAGAATAAGTTTTAGGGGACCCAGAATGTCAAGAAGGAAGAGCTACCTATCGCTGAAAGAAACACCTGTTATCCTAGGTGCTCAGGAGGCTGAGAGCTGAGGTTCATGGTTCAAAGCCAGCCCAGGCACTAAAGAACATGAGCCTCATCTCCAATTAATCACTAAAAAAGGAGAGTGGAGCTGTGACTCAAGGGTCGGGTGGTAGCCTTGAGCTGAAGATATCAGGGATAACACCCTGGCCCAGAGTTCAAGCCCCATGACACACCAAAAAAAAAAAAAAAAAGAGCCTCACAGAATTTCGTGCCCAGGCTGGCTTTGAACCGCAATCTGCAATCCTCAGATCTCAACCTCCTGGAGTAGCCACTGGCATCTGGCTCGATGGTAACTACTTTTTAAGTCAGGAGCACAAATAGCTAGAACAAATAACAAGAGAAAGTTGAAACAGACCCACATCAACTACCAAAAAGTTCATTTGTTTTAGGGGCTTTTTATACTCTTAAGTGAATAGAGATGATCTAGAACTTGACATCCATTTTCATTGATTGACTGCTTATTAGACTTATACATCAAATTTCAAAACATAGCTAACAGAAAAGAGTTTGTTTTAAAATTGTGGAGGATTGGTCACAAATAGAATTTTTATCATTTAGAAAATGGTCATTTCTCCTCTGGGTTTCAACAAAATTTTAAATATCATGTTAACTTTATCTTCAATTTATTTTTACTTTCAGCATTATGCTCTCTATAATAAATAGATTAACGCCTTTTAGCAATGCAAATAAGCTTTTGACAATAGTGGAAACAGTTCCAATGTGTTGATAAACTTCAACTTAATTAGCAGCCTGCTGCAACTAAGTCACATTTAATGAAAATAATGCTGATGTATATTTATACCGATCTCATTTGTATTCCAAATACAAATAAAAATATACTGCAGCAAGTTTTATTATGAAGTTTTATTATGGATTTTGTATATTTAAGCAAACATTTCAGATACTCATATCTGAATATGATACACTGCTGCTCCTGTTCCTGCAAATGTCAGGGTAAAAAATCTATCGATACCTTTTTTCTTCCTTCCCCACCCCCCTTGGTCATGGGGCTTGAACTCTGGGCCGGGGTACTGTTCTTGAGCTCTTCAGCTCAAGGTTATCACCCTACCCCTTGAGACACAGTGTCGTTTCAGGCTTTCTGGTAGTTAGTTGGAGAAAATAGTCTCATGGACTTCAGTGCTAGGATGGCTTTGAACTGTGATCCTCAGCTCTCAGCCTCCTGATTGGCTAGGATTGTAGGCTTGAGCCACCTCGCCCAGCTCTATTTATCCTTTGAACTCAGGTAAGAGGTCAGTTTCTTCAGATAATCTCTCAGGTTCCCCTTTTTATCTCAGAACATTCCAGCCCCATTCTCTTTTATTTCATTTTGGGGATTCGATTCTTTTCACCTTTTCTGCATGGTATAGCTTGCTTCATTTGTTCAACTAGGTAAGCTTCTTGAGAGTTGTAGTATTTCCTTTGCTTTTGTGTGTGTTTTACCATGAAATATCAAAGAAGTTAATTTAATAAATGAGTGACTCCTCATACCATTCCCTGGGTTTATATACTTCAATGATATTAGCTTAAATTACTTGAAATTAAATTTGCTTAAATTGCTCCAGTCTGTAATATATTTTTCCTATTCATTAAAAAAAAATCTCTGATTCTCAATTCAAGAAGCAGGCCTTCCCTATCTAATTCACTGTGGTATTCTTAGCCCTTTTCATGGTAGCTGACTTATAGTAGAAGGATAATAAAGGTTGACTGATTAAATAAGTAATTGAATGTAGGGGTAAGTAAGTTCACCACATACTGCAAATGTAGATGATGAGCAGTCCAGGCAGAAAAGTCCATGAGATTCTTATCTCTAATAAACTACTCCGGAAAAACGTGAAGTGGTGGTTAGGCTGAAGTGGTAGAGCACTAGCCTTCAGCACAAAGAATCTCAGGGATATCCTGAATCTAAGCCCCAGGACCAGAAAAAAATACAAGGTTTCAATTTTCTTAATTGATTCTCACCTATATCTCAAGAGTCAAGCTCCACAAAGAAGACTGTAATAATAGTACAACTATTCTCTTCTTTATTGTTTTATGTATCACAAACACAAGTAAATAAGAATAAAAGTAAATAAGAATAGAAATTAAATAGTCTCATAGTCATAAACTATTGATGGGAGAGATGACAACAGAATTCTTTCTTTGGGTTTTGGTACATGAATCTTTTTCTCTGTTTTTGTGGAAGTTTTACTGTAAGGTTAAGAAAGATTGGGCTTCAAGGCCCTTTCCTAGCATGAGTTTCTCCAAAACTTGAACCAAATTATGTATTTGTAATTTTTTTAAATATGTGTTCCTAAAAGACTTGTCTACCCTCAATTACATAAATGTCATGCTCAACAAAATTTAGACCCATCCTTGACTCTTGCATCAAATTTTAACTTGGCTACAAATCTTCACAATTAACCAATAGCTTATGTTGCTCAGTTTTTTGCTTTTCTTGAGATCTTGTTTCTCCTCCCTCGATGGGCTAGTACTCAAATAAATCTATTTCCTTGTGTCAAAATTTCTAAAAGTTTAGTGAATTTGTGTTCAAAATATAAGTTCTAAATTCAGACTATGATTTCCTGCTTTATTTTCCTTTCCAATCAACAACAACAGGAGTATTTCTAAATCCCTACTATATAAGGGGTATTAAAAGGTTAAGTGTAGGAAGAATTAAGCTTGAAGGCAAGTTTGATTTTCTCCATAACCAACTAAGCATGTATGTGTTCAGTAAAGCATATCTCATTTAAACAAATATTGGAAAAGATCAAATTCATTATTATAAATATAAAATATTAGATATTACATTCTAGATATAATTATATATTATATTATAAATATAAAATTCCAAAAATGCATGGACCAAGTGCCCTCACCCTGCAGGAATTTTGTGAACATCTTACCACCACTTTACCCCCATCAAAGCCACAGGCTCAAGTACTGTAGCTGTCCCATTTTTTCCCCAAAATGATTTCCCCCAAATGGTGAAATTAAATATTTTAATTTTTTGCCATTTTCGGGTAAATGTCCTTGAATTTTATAATTTATTGTTCTTCAAATGTTGAAAAATCCAATAGGAGAGACTTCTTTCCCTTTCTTGTACTTACTTAGAATTTTCATCTGCTAAAAATGCTGCACATTGTAGCAGCAGCTGTAAACCTGAATCAAAACACAATAAATGAGTTGGAGCTCAAATAAAACATTCCAGGCCAGTTCCTGCATCCCCAATGCCAGCATTGGCAGTGTTTTCCTGTGGCTGGGTCTGCAGAAGACAGGGAAAGCTGATTGGAGCCAGGAGTTCCTTGGTACCCTCAAGGATGCTGGACCAGACCAGAAGGGGACCGAGAAGTGTGTGGCAAATCTCTGCTGAATTTGTTGCTGGTAGTAAGAATCTAAAATGATAGCACTAAACACAAAGAATACTAATAAGCTGCATTACTTCACAAACATGGATACCCTTTCTCCTATCTTGGTCCCCATTCCCCTCCCCCCACCCCACCCCTCATCTTGTTTTCCCCCTTCCCTATCCAATTTCAAATAACCAAATAAGCATATATACAATATATCAGATAACAAGGTGAAATACTCTAACAATATGAGATAACCAAGGGACAGCAAAAGAGATGAGAGATAACATAGTACATTAAGGACAACAATCACTCATTATATGGCTTTTGTTTCTATATCCTGAAGGTCCTTTCATTTAGTGACACACTGCTTTGACATGCACTGCTTAGGAAGCTATCTACAGCCATTTGAACTATGAGCACTCTGACGTTTTCAAGTTTGCTTCATTGCTGAATTCTCAACATCCTCACTCTGACTCTGAGGCACAGTCTATTACCAGCTTCCATTCCTGAGGCCAAGATTCCGCAGAAGTAAGCGATAGAAATCCTCTCTGTCCAAAGCACACTAAAGTAGAGTTTATGTGGTTACATGCTTGCTAAACACAAGAAGCCTTCTAGTGTCAATCATCCTAAGAAAGCAAATAGGTATTCTCTGAGAATTCACCTGTGTATAACTGACAGTCATATTTCTGTCCTTGCATTCAATAGTCATGCTTCAGGCTTTTAAATTAATAAGCATATGGGTTTAGCTAACAATACAACTTTCAGATTTTCAGTTGAGAACTAGAGCCGTGAGTCTCATTGCTCCTAGAGGGGAATATTAAAATACAACTTTTTTTAAATAAAGGACATTCATATGTAATATAATTTATGCCTGGAGAAGGGTAAAATTAATCACAAAAATACTGCCTCTACAAAAGCAAATAAAATAGAAAAAAAATCTACCATAATTAGGATGGGGTTCATGATAGAGCAACAGTTCAGCCTATTCCTATTAGTTGGGGAGCAAAACAACAACGAAAAGAATGTTTTTGCTCTAAGTAACAGCACTAATAACGCAGTCTCTCTAGTTGAATTCTTTCTTTCTTTTTTTTTTTTTGCTTCTCCTCCTACTTCATTTTTTTAGGAAAACTACCATACATCAATAGAAAAAGGGAGTTTCATTGGGATAATTGTATACTGCATACAATGTACTTTGAACAAGTTTACCTCTCTGTTAATATTTACTTAACTCTTAACAGCTTATTGCATAGGTTATTATTCAATTGTTTTCACTTTTTCTTTCTTTGACAATATAATGCTCACATCTTAGCTGAGCACACATCTGCAGCTGAGTAATGGCAATGTGAATAAATTATGTCAATAAAATGTGTAGTTGTAGGCCTGGAGCATGGCCTAGTGGTAGAGTGTTTGCCTAGCATGCATGAAGCCCAGGGTTCGATTTCTCAGTACCACATACACAGAGAGAGCCGAGAGAGCTGAAAGTGGTGCTGTGGCTCAAGTGGTACAGTGCTAGACTTGAGAAAGCCCAAGGACAGTGCCCAAGCAATAAATTCAAGTCCCAGGATTGGCAAAAGAAAGAGAGAGAGAGAGAGAGAGAGAGAGAGAGAGAGAGAGAGAGAGAGAGAGAGAGAGAGAGAGAGAGAGAGAGAGAGAGAGAGAGAGAGAAGGGGGTATGGTATAGTTGTGTATGTGTGTGCATGTGTGCATACAGTGTGGGGGAAGGTAGGCTTACACTCAGAGTATGGGAAATGTTTCTGAGCTTTTCTGTTCTATCACTTGAGTCACAGATCCACTTCCAGCTCTTTGGGGGGGGAGGTTAATTGTAGTTACACCTGTGATAGCTAGCTTTGGACCATGATACCTGTATCTCAGCCTCCCACATGGCTAGGACTATAGGACTGAGCCACCAACACCCAGCAGATATGCAGGTTTTGAAATAAATTTTGAAAACTTCTACTATTCTCTACTGGACTCTTCCTCTTTCCTTGTTGGCTGAAAAGGACCCTAACTGGAATCTCCTTTTGAATATAGACAAAAAAGCAGAATATTGAGAACTTAGGTCATGCCAACCTTTTTTTTTGCCGGGGGGGGGGGGTCAGTCATGGAACTTGAACTCAGCCTGGGTTCTGTCCTTGAGCTCTTCAGCTCAAAATTATTGTCCTACCTCTTGAGTGACAGGGCCACTTCCATTTTTCTGGTGACTAATTGGAGATAAGAGTCTCATGGGACTTTGTTCTCTGGCCTGGCTTTGAACTGTGATCCTCCTATCTCAGCCTCCTGAGTAGCTAGGATTACAGGAGTGCACCACTGACGCCTGGCAGATGCACATGTTTTAAAATTTTTTTAAAAAAAATCAATTATTCTCTACTGGACTATTTCTCTTTTCTTGTGACCCTAACTGGAGCCCCTTTTTGAATACAGATAGAAAAGCCAATATTTTTGCAGTGTTAAAAAGGGATCACTGGGATCAGGAGCACTTGGCTAGCATGTACAAAGCCCTGGGTTGGATTCCTCAGTATCACATTCTCAGAAAAAGCCAGAAGTAGTGCTGGGGCTAAAGTGGCAGAGCACTAGCTTTGAGGAAAAAGTGTCCAAGGACAGTGCCCCATCCCTGAATTCAAGCCCCAGGACTGGCAAGAAAAAAAAAGGACCTCCAGGAACATTGATATAGTTAACTTATGAAGACAATATCAAGACCAGACTTACATAAGCTCAGACTTACGTTCATAATTGATAAATAGCAATTTATAGTATTATGACAAAGCAAATGGCTCCAAGACATTTACAGCTTTATGAATAAAAAGGATCAAATTTATATGTAGATAGAGATAGACAGATAGTTTAATCTTAGATGAGTTATTCTGTATCTTAATTAGTACAAAATAATGGTTATTTTTTATATTTTTAAGATAAAGGAAGGACTTCAGTGGAGACATTTTAAAAAGAAATTCTGGGACCAGGAGTTTGGTAGAGTGCTTGCCAAGCATGCACAAAGACCCTGGTTCAACTTCTCAGTAACCACATACATAGAAAAACCCAGAAGTGGCACTGTGACTCAAGTAGTAGAGCTCTAGCCTTGAGAAAACCCAAAGATAGTTCTCTAGCATTGAGAAAGCTTACAGAGAGTGCAGAGGCCCTGAGTTCAAGACCCAGGGCTGGCAAAAAAAAAAGAATTACTATGTCTAGGAGTATGCTTACCCAGCATGCATGAAGCCTTGGGTTCGATCTCTCAATGTATGCACAGAAAAAGCCAGAAGTGGTGCTATGAATCAAGTGGTAGAGCACTAGCCTTGAGAAATCTCAAGGACAGTGCTCAGGCCCTGAGTTCAAACCCCAGAACTAGGGGTAGGGGAGGGGAGAATGATTTCTAGCAATAATGAATCAATTAGCATCTTGTCTGAGACTGAGGAACAAGCTTCAGTTCTGTGGACACTGCTTTAGTACAGTACTACTTGCATTCGGGGACAAATGCAGGGTTGGCTAAGCATCACCATCATACATCAACTCAGGCAACAGTATTACTTCCAGAAAGCCACAATTTGACATGATATCTGAATTTCTTTTCTGATTCACAAATGGTAATCAGATCACATCAGAGACCTAAATGTTAATGAGCCCTGGGTCTTTTTGCTGTGCAGTTCTGAGGACTCTTTGAAGCAGTATGCAGATTTGTCAAGAAGCACCTTTAGACATATTGGCCTTTTAATATGATGCTGTTGAACTCTACTACTCCCCTCATGGTATTTCTTCTATTCCTCTTTGGGGATTTCCATTAATCCTTGATGCCATCAAGAGTCTAAACAAGTCCCCAAGCCCTACTTTTTGCACTTAGAGAAATGAGATAATTACTTCCAGAGTGATAGTAATTCACATTCATGAGCAAAAGCACATAGCTTGGGGAAATTAGATAGGTTGAAAATGAATAGAAGCTTGTAAATTTAATTATAAGTTATAAAGATATTAAGAGGGAATATATGTCACAAGCAGACAAACACATTTGTTTAGAGGACGCACAATACTCTAAAGCTTATCTTCAACTGCAAAATAAAGATAATTAAATCAGGATAAGTTGTTTGGGTAATAAGTTCAGAGTTCTCAAGTGGCAAGAAAGAAACAAGGAAAGGGATTTATATTCTCTCAATGTCAATTTCTTCCTAAAAATTTCAAGCCTTAAAAGGAGCAGAAGCTGAGATTCACTCTGATTATAAATGTATAATGCTGTACCCGAAAGCCTTTTCTTGGAAACTTAAACAACCAAACTCCTCCTATAAACTCTCAAGCTCTTGTTGAACATATACTATAAATGGGAGGGGAGAGGTTAAAGGTGTTAAGTCCTTAACTCCAAATTTAAAGAGTTTATCTGCTAGAACCTTCCTTCCTAAACCAAACCGTCTAGCTTTTGCTTCATTTCTGACAGGAGGCTGTTTCTCTAATCGATACATGTCAGACTCTCAACTCATCACATATAAACGGAGTCATTCATAATAAGCCACATCACAAATAAGTGTTCACAGCAAGCACTTGTAATAAGCCAAAACATATTAGTCATTCCTATTTTCTCTTTATTTTTGCAGTTCTTACTGTCTACAACTGATATCTTCATTTTAATTTTTATGCATTACTCTTACCTCTTCCAGAGTTTAAGAAGAAATTATGTATTAATCATTTGCTCTCACAAATCCACAAACAAGTGTTTCTCAGTTATCAGAGATACAGATAAGTGGGTGTCTTCAGCCAAAGGGGGAAAAAAATAGAGCTTCTTTTAACTCAGATAATTTAGAAGATAACCAATTTATCTTTATGACCCTTTTTGTACTGAAATAACATCTAAACACAAAGGGAGGTTTGCTGTTTGTTGTTGTTGAATTTTAGTCTTTATTCAGAAAAGGAAATGGTGGAAATTTCATTCTTCATTATTTAAAAAAAATTAGGGCTTTAAAATTCCTGTTGGTGCTGGGCACAGTGGCTCACACCTGTAATCCTAAATATTCAGGAGGCTGAGATCTGAGGATCAAGGTTCATAACCAGCCTGGGCATAAAAGGACCTGAGACTCATCTCCAATTAACTTCTAGAAAATGGGAAGTGGATCATGGCTCAAGAGTAGGGCAGTAGCCTTGACCTGAAGAGCTCAGGGACAGTGCCCAGGCTGAGTTCAAGCCCCATGAACCACAAAAATAAAAATAAAAATTCTGTTGGTGTAAGATGGTGTCTCATGACCAAAAAAGCTTGGTATTGGTACAAGAACAGGCCTGAAGACCAATGGAATAGAACTGAGGACCCAGATATTAACCCATAGACATATGGCCACCTAATATTTGATAAGGGAGCCATAAAAATAGAATGAAAGAAAGCCTCTTCACCAAGTGGTGCTGGCGGAACTGGTTAAGCGCCTGCAGAAAACTTCTCTCTTTGTCACCTTGCACCAGGATTAACTCCAAATGGATCAAAGACCTCAAGTTAAAAGCAGAAATACACTGAAAACTTTACAAGAAGATACACTAGGTCTCTTTGGCACAGGTCGAAACTTTCTAAGGACCAAGAAACAAATCAGAGAAAGTTTGGATAAGTGGGACTTCACTAAACTGCAGAGCTTCTGTAGGGCAAAGGACATAGCTAACAAATTAACTAGAAAGCCTACAGAGTGGGAGAAGATCTTCACTAACCAAAGGCCTCATATCTAAAATATATCAACAGCTCAAAAAATTGAATCACTCTCAAACTAATTTCCAAAGAAAAAAACATCCCATTAAAAAATGGGTCAAAAACTTAAAGAGAGTTTTCTCTGAAGAAGAAATAAGAGTGGAACATGAAGAAATGCTCGACATCTCTGGCCATAAAAGAAATGCAAATCAAAACAACTCTAAGATTCCACCTCACTCCACTTAGCATGGCCATAATCAAGAAATCTAATAACAACAGATGCTGGAGGGGATGTAGCCAGGAGGGATCACTACTACACTGTTGGTGGGAGTGCAAACTCATTCAACCACTATGGAAAGCAGTATGGCAGTGCTTCAAAAGGCTAAACATAGAACTCCCCTACGACCCAGCAATTCCACTACTTGGCATTTACCCAACCATCCAGAATCTAGGGCATACTAAATCCACTAGCACAACAATGTTCATTGCAGCACTATTCACCATAGCAAAGATATGGAACCAACCTAGATGTCCCTCAGTTGATGAGTGGATCAACAAGTTGTGGTATTTGTACACAATGGAATTCTATGCTACTGTCAGAAAAAAATGACATCGACCCATTTGTTAGGAAATGGAAAGACTTAGAAAAAATCATATTAATTGAAGTAAGCCAGACTCAAAGGAACTTAGGCTCAATGGTTTCCCTCATTTGTCATAATCAGTAGAAACCTTGTGCTCTACTAGCAGAGATCTGCAACAGAGCAAAACCTTGATACATAAGGCCATATAGTATGAAGCTAATTGAAAGGACCTCCAGGATACTGAAACAAAAGCCATATAACGAATGATTGTTGTCCTTAATGTACTATGTTATCTCTCATCTCCTTTGCTGTCCCTTGGGTATCTCATATTGTTACAGTATCTCACTTTGTTATCTGATATATTGAATTTATTTGTATTTGGTTATTTGAAATTTGATAGGGAAGGGGGGAAAACCAAGACAGGGGGTAGGTGGTGGGTGGGAGGAGGGTAATGGGTACCAAAATATGTGAAAGGGTATCAATGTATGTGAATTAATGCACCTTCTATCTGGCAAATATCATGTAACCCTTTTATTACAATAAAGTAAAATAAATTAAAAAAATAGAAATCTAATAACAACAGATGCTGGAGGGGATGTGGCCAGGAGGGATCACTACTATACTGTTGGTGGGAGTGCAAACTTGTTCAATCACTATGGAAAGCAGTATGGCAATTCCACAAAAGACTAAACATAGAGCTCCCCTATGACCCAGCAATTCCACTACTTGGCATTTACCCAATCATCCAGAAACAATGACATACTAAATCCACTAGCACAATGATGTTCATTGCAGCACTACTTACCATAGCAAAGATATGGAACCAACCCAGATGCCCCTCAGTTGATGAGTGGATCAATAAGATGTGGTATTTATACACAATGGAATTCTATGCTGCTGTCAGAAAGAACAACATTGCCCCATTTGTAAGGAAATGGAAAGACTTAGAAAAAAATCATATTAAGTGAAGTAAGCCAGACCCAAAGGTACATAGGCTCAATGGTTTCCCTCATTTGTCATAATCAGTAGAAACCTTGGGCTCTTCTAGCAGAGATTTACAATAGAACAAAACCTAGACACATAAGGCCATATAGGATGACATTAAATGAAAGGACCTCCAGGATATAGAAACAAAAGCCATATAATGAGTGATTGTTGTCCTTAATATACTATGTCATCTCTCATCTCTTTTGCTGTCCCTTGGTTATCTCATATTGTTAGAGTATTTCACCTTGTTATCTGATATATTGTATATATGAGTATTTGGTTATTTGAAGTTGGATAGGGAAGGGAGGAAAACAAGATGAGGGGCGGGGATGGGGGGAGGGAAATGGGGACCAAGACAGGAGAAAGGGTATCAATGTATGTGAAGTAATGTACCTTCTATCTGGTGAATATAATGTAACCCTTCTATTTATTACAATAAAAAATATGAAAAAAAGATGGTGTCTCATGAAGTTGACTCTCTCTACTAGAATCAAACTCTTCATTGGTGTTAGTTTGCTTCTCCTGTTGCCTCCACTGTAGGCCTGGGATGAGAAATAAAGAAAATGAGGCAAAATTAATTATTTAAAGGAGCTCAATAGTTCCAATTACAAGTCTGAGTAGAATAAAAAGGAAGTGGGAAATAAGCAATGAATCTGTAGAGGGAAAATAGAAAGGATAGGGAGCATAATGACTTGGAACAGGAAGCCATGATTTTTTTTTTTCAATCTATTTAAGGCTTGGGGATTTAGCTCCCAAAAAAGCACTTGCTTGGCAAGTTTAAGGCACTGAATTCAATCGTCAGCTCTGAAAAAAAAAACTGTTTAAATTGCAACTTATAATGTATAAAAACTTTAAGCCCTGGGGTTATAGAAAAAAACGGAAGTGGTCAACAAGATTTGGACCGTGAGGCAGTTGCAGTTTCCCAATTCCTTTCCATGAGCATGTTGATATGAAGGAAGGCTAAGAAGGTTTTAAACAGAGATGCAGGTACCAGAGAGAGAGAGAGACAGAGACAGAGACAGAGACAGACAGACAAACAGACAAACAGAGACAGAGACAGAGACAGAGAAAGAGAGATTAATCAACACCAGAAGACTCATTCTCCTGACCCTCCCCATAAGATGCTTCTACAGAATGGAAATTGATAGACAAGAAAGCCCTGATCTTGTTTCAGGCTCTGACTTTAGTTGGAGAAGCTTTCATTGCTTTCTGAGCATTTTATCTCTGTGTGGCAAGAACATCTTCTCAAAATGATATTTTTTCCTTTTTTGTTATTTTGACATGTTCCTTTTCATTACCTGCTCTAGTTCTTGAACAAGTGTCATGCTTGCCTGCTTCTCCTCAGGGTGACTCTCAGTGCTGTTGACATTTAGACAGCCTGGAAGGATTTTCATCTTTATTCCCACCCTGCTCATCCAAGCTCTATGGTGCTTCAAAGCCACTCAAATTAGAGCTTCTGGTGGAGGAGGACCACCAGACACACAGATCTGCCCTCCACTGTAGATTTTCCATTTCCTTAGACTCTCCTCTGATACCCAGAGGACAGACCAAGTTTTCAGACATGCAAACACAGCTATGTTAGCATCTATCTACCTTGTGACCATGGCTCAATAGCAACATGTTCACTTTTGAACATTTCAAGAAATTATGACAAGGGGCCAGAGTAAAAATTAGGGCAGGGGAGATGTGGGAAAAGGGCTATGCAAGAAAGGTTGAGCTACATGAGGCCAAAGACCCCTGACCCTGCACCTAATCTTGGAGTAGGATCACTGTGCGAGCGGGTGATATAGCAGTCATTCACATTGGTCTCTTTTAACTAGATCATCCTTAACTGTCATTTTTTTAGTGGTGGTAATGATTTGGTTTGGTTTTTATGGTGCTGGCAATTGAATCAGGGCCTCTATTCACTTTAACATTGAGTAAAATTCCAACCTTTGCATCCTTAATTGCTAGTGGATGCTTTTATATGCAAAGAACAATTGCAATAAGTTATGCTCTGCACTAGCCTTGAGCAAAAAGTGTTCAAGGACAGTGCCCAGGCTCTGAGTTCAAGCCCCAGGACTGGTAAAAAACAACATCTGTTTTTTCAGATAGCTCAAAACCTAGATATGTAAGGCCATATAGGATGAGGCTAAATGAAAGGACCTCCAGGATATGGAAACAAGAGCTATATAATGAATGAATGTTGTTCTTAATGTGCTATGTAATTTTTCATCTCTTTTGTTGTCCCTTGGTTATTCTCATATTGTTACAGTATCTTACCTTGTAATCTGGTATATTGTATATATGTTTATTTTTTTATTTGAAATAGGAAAGGGAGGAAGGGAACAAGATGAGGGGAGGAGGTAGGGGGAGGGAAATGGGGACAAAAACATGAGAAGGGGTACCAATGTGTGTGCAGTATTTCTCCTTTTATCTGGTGAATATAACTGTAACCCCTCTATTAATTACAATAAAAAACAGCTGGTTTTTCAGTTAAAAAAATAAGTTATGCTCTGACACTTCTTCATTAGGTTGGGTTGTTTAATTGGTTCATTGGTTTGGTTTATTTGAACTCAGTTTTATACTTTCTAGCAGAGGTGTTTTGTCACTTAAACCATATCTCTAGATCTCCATTCATTTTCAAGCAATTAACTTTTCCTAAATATTTTGGAGCTATCACACAGCTAAAAAACACAAAATAATTGTTAGGTAAGGTTTCCTCTAAACATTTAAGCATTGCTAGTAAACATTGACCAATTATCCTTCTAGCAAGGTTATAAGAGATCTGATCTTAAAATACTTTTAAAATACCTCTAAAGAATATAACACATCATAAACACTAGTAAAAAAAAGTATTACAAAGCTATTATACAATCATTAATACCATAAATTTAAATATGCTTGTGTTGTGTGTCTGTGTGTGTGTCTGTGTGTGTGCCTGTGTTGTGTGCACCAGTCCTGGGGCTTGCACTTGACATGAGCACTGTCCCTGAGCTATTTTTGTTCGACTCTGCTTCCAGCTTTTTGGTGGTTTATTGGAGATGAGGGCCTCATAGAGTTCCCTGCCTGGGCTAACTTCAAACTGCAGTCCTCAGATCTCAGCTTCCTGTGTAGCTAGGATAAGCCATGAAACACCAGTACCTAGCATAAAATGAACTTGTTGGGTTTTCTTGGGGTTTAGGGTGTGTGTGTGTGTGTGTGTGTGTGTGTGTGTGTGTGTGTGTGTGTGTGTGTGTGTGTGTTTGAATTCAGGACCTGGGCGCTGTCCCTAAGCTTTTCTTCTCAGGCCTAGCATTCTAACCTTCAAGCCACAGCTCCACTTCCTGTCTTTTCTAATTTAATAAACATGTTCTGTTCCTATCCAAGTAAAATTATACTCAGTTGCTTTGAGGGACAGAGTTACCTTCCCACCTAGTTTGTAAGCTTGTAATTACACTTTAAATCCCCAAATTTGACCAGTATCATATATCTTGTTTTAAATTCTCTACTAATTCTACCTAAAATCATTACCCAATGGAACTTGCTTTGTAGGTAGGCTTTCGTTTCACAAACTATCTAAGCTAGGTGCATTGGCTCACACCTGTACTCTTAGTTGCTCAGGAGATTCAGATACAAAAGACTGGGATTCAAGGACAGCCTAGACAGAAAAGTTCACTACATTGCATCTCTGAAATAACAAGCAAAACATTGACCAGAGTCAAGATTCAAGTGATAGAACAATAACCTAGCAAGTGTGAGACCCTGAGTTCAAACACAACCCCAAAAAAGAAAGTCTCTGTTAATAACTCTAATTTTCTTTGTCACATAAACTTCCCCCGCAATGATGTTAATCTGAATGCCATTATCTTTGCAGCACATTTAGTAATAAATAAGCCTGTCTTGAGTTTTTTTCTGCATACATTTCTTTATCAATGAAATCATTATGTGTTTTGTAAATGCTTACTTTGAGTAAGACCTGGTGTGGATCAATTAAAATTAACCACACTGGTCAGTGTTGTTCACAACAGTGTGAATTCAGTAGATAATATGCCTACTCATAAGATCAGTTAAATTGAACTTCACTTAGAATAATTTATTAATCTCATCTATTATATTTTAATATACAGTGTTGTTTTATTTCGATTACAATTTACAATTACAATTATACAATTTAGTATGACTATATGTGCCCAGTGTTCTTAGTGACAATCAACATTGTCTTTTTCAGAGTTACCCCTTCCATCCTTCTCCCAATCCCATCTGGCCTTCCCCCACAGTGGTTTTGTTACTAAGTATAGGAGCCAAAATTTTGGTGAAGGAATTGCCTTTTTTTTATCAGAGCCTGGTTTAATTCAGCTTGATGTCTCTTGTAATTGATGCAGTGTTGTCACAGACTTTTCCTCAAATCCCACTTCTAGCCCTGAGTTCCCTCCCAGATCCAGCTCTGCCTTGTTTAGTGACTACTGAAACCCATAATAGTCAGATGCACTACTAGCAATTAAACTTAGTTTGATTAAACCTAAACCCTGTTCCCAAGGCCACTCATTCATACTTCAAATATCTGCTTAAATCCTATCAAAAGCTTCCTGCAACTTGGTATCATCAGTGTCAACTTGGTAATAACTTTATGGAGAAAGTCAGACTTTTCTAAATATTCCTTCATATTAAATCGATTCCAAGAAAATTAAATATTTACCACATTTGTTTGTTTCTGTAATCCTAGCTATTTAAGACACTGAGATCTAGATGATCCTGACTCAAAGCCAGCCTAGACAGAAAAGTCCATGAGTCTGCATCCCCTAAAAATAACCAGCAAAGCCCACCAGTGGTGACTCACAACTGTAATCCTAGCTACTCCAGAGGCTGAGATCTGAGGATCACAGTTTAAAACCCATCCAGGAAGAAAAGTCCATGAGCTGAAAACCTCAGGAACAACGCCCAGGCCCAGAGTTCAAGACCCACAAAAAAAATAATAACCAGAAAAAAGTAGGATGAAGGTGTGGCTCAATATGTAGAGTAAAGCCTTAAGCAAAATAAATAAATAAATAAATAAATAAATAAAGGGATCCAAACAGAGAAAGAGGAAGTGAAACTCTCCCTCTTTTCAGATGACATGATTCTGTATTTAAAGAACCCTACAGACTCCACTTCCAAGCTCCTTGAGCTGATTCAAAACTTTGGAAAGGTAGCAGAATATAAAATTAACCCTTAAAAATTAACTGCTGGGCCGGGAGTTTGGCCTAGTGGTTAAAGTGCTTGCGTAGCATGCACGAAGAACCGGGTTCGATTCCTCAGTACCACATACATAGAAAAAAGCCAGAAGTGGTGCTGAGTCTCAAGTGGTAGAGCTCTAGCCTTGAGAAAGTCCAAGGACAGTGCTCAGACCCTGAGCCCAGCCCAAGACTGGCAAAAAAAAAAATAAAATAAAACTAACTGCCTTCCTATAGTCCAACAGTGAGAGGAACGAGGCAACAATCAGGAAAGCAACTCCTTTTGCAATAGCCTCAAAGAAAAAAAGTACCTAGGAATTATCTTAACTAAGAATGTAAAGGACGTCTTTGATGAAAACTTTAAAACCCTGAAAACGGAAATTAAAGCAGAACTGAGTAAATGGAAAAACCTCCCATGCTCCTGGATTGGAAGAATCAACATTGTGAAAATGACAATCTTGCCAAGGGCTATCTACAAATTCAACGCAATACCCATCAATCTCCCAATGGCATTCTTTAAAGAAATAGAATAGGCAATCCAAAATTTCATATAAAATAATAAAAGACCCCGTATAGCAAAAACACATCCTAGCAGAAAGAACAGCGCAGGAGAAATTACAATACCAAACTTTAGACTCTATTACAGAGCTATAATTCTCAAAACAGCTTGGTACTGGCACAGGAACAGGCCTGAAGACCAATGGAATAGAACTGAGGACCCAGCTATTAAACCACAGACCTATGGCCACCTAATCTTTGATAAGGGAGCCAAAAAAAATAGAATGAAAGAAAGACAGCCTCTTCAACAAGTGGTGCTGGCAGAACTGGTTAAACACCTGCAGAAAACTACAGTTACATCCTTCTTTGTCACCCTGCACTAGAATTAACTCCAAATAGATCAAAGACCTTGAGGTAAAAGCTGACACACTGAAAACTTTACAGGAAGGAATAGGAGACACACTGGGCTTCCTTGGCACAGGTTGAAACTTTCTCAATAAGGACCAAGAAACACAACAAATCAGAGAAAGTTTGGATAAGTAGGCCTGCATTAAACTGCAGAGCTTCTGTAAGGCAAAGGACATACCTAGTAAATTAAAGAGGAAGCCTACAGAATGGGAGAAAATTTTCACTAACCATACAACAGACAAAGGCCACATATCTAAAATATATCAACAGCTCAAAAAATTGAATCACTCCAAAAGTAATCTCCAAAGTAACAACCATCCCATTAAAAAATGGGCCAAAGACTTAAAGAGAGTCTTCTCTGAAGAAGAAACAAAAATGGCCTATAGACACATGAAGAAATGCTCAACATCTCTGGTCATAAAAGAAATGCAAATCAAAACAACTCTAAGATTCCACCTCACTCCAGTTAGAATGGCCAGGATCAAAAAATCTAATAACAACAGATGCTGGCAGGAATGTGGCCAGGAGGAATCACTACTACACTGTTGGTGGGAGTGCAAACTCGTTCAACCACTACAGAAAGCAGTATGGCAGTTCCTCAAAAGACTAAACATAGAGCTCCCCTATGACCCAGTAATTCCACTACTAGGCATTTACCCAATCATCCAGAAACAAGGGCATACTAAATCCACTAGCACAATGATGTTGATTGCAGCACTATTTACCATAGCAAAGATATGGAACCAACCCAGATGTCCCTCAGTTGATGAGTGGATCAACAAGATGTGGTATTTATACACAATGGAATTCTATGTTGCTGTCAGAAAGAACGACATTGCCCCATTTATAAGGAAATGGAAAGACTTAGAAAAAAATCATATTAAGTGAAGTAAGCCAGACCCAAAGGTACATAGGCTCAATGGTTTCCCTCATTTGTCATAATCAGTAGAAACCTTGGGCTCTCCCAACAGAGATTTACAATAGAGCAAAACCTAGATACATAAGGCCATACAGTATGATGCTAAATGAATGGACCTCTAGGATATAAAAACAAAAGCCATACAATGAGTGATTGTTGTCCTTAATGTACTATGTTATCTCTCATCTCTTTTGTTGTCCCTTGGTTATCTCATATTGTTACAGTATTTCACTTTGTTAACTGATATATTGGATAAATGTGTATTTGTCTATTGGAAATTTGTTAGGGAAGGGGGGAAAACAACGTGGGGGGGGTAGGGGAGAGGAAAATAGGGACCAAGACATGAGAAAGGGTATCAATGTATGTGAAATAATGCACCTTCTATCTGGTGAATATAATGTAACCCTTTATTAATTACAACAAAAAATATATGAAAAAATATTTTAAAAATAAGCAAAAAAACAAAAAAGAGCAAGTACACAAGGCTCTAAGTTCAAACCCCAGTACACTCAAACAAAATTATTTCTCACTCTCAAATGAGGTGTTGGAAGTTGTTCTGAAATTTCTTGATAAAAAAGTCATTTGATAACTTTCAGAAAATGAAAAGACTAGAATTACCTAATACCACACAAACTGCTCAATTTGTGAATGACTAAACTCCAGATTTTAATACAGTACTTTTCCTCTTTCTACCCTAACTAAGCTTAGAATCCAGCAGCAGATGCTGTTCAGCTTTGGCATATATTTCTTAACCTTCTTTGCCAATGGAATATGGACAGAGGAGATATTTTTCTCTTTCTTATCTGACCACAAAAATCTCCCATGAACCTTCAACAGTTTCCATCTGACCTGAGATGAAAGTTAGTAACAAAAATTAGACTTAAATTATAAAAATATATGTGAGGGCCAGGAGTGTTGCCTAGTGGTAGAGTGCTTGCTTAGCATGCACAAAGACCAGTGTTCGATTCCTCTGTACCACACACATAGAAAAAGCCAAAGTGGTGCTGTGGCTCAAGTAGCTTTGAGAAAGCCAAGGACAGTGCTCAGGTCCAGAGATCAAGTCCCAGGACTGGAAAAAATATATATAAGCTCATATATGTGTATATACATATACATATATACACATATATACATATGTATATATACAAATATATGTATATTATAAGGCTATATAGAATGAGGCTAAATGAAAGGACCTCCAAGATATAGAAACAAGAGCCATATAAGGTGTGACTATTGTTTTTAATGTACTATGTTATTTCTCATCTTACCTTGTTATCTGATATATTGTTTATTTGTTTATTTGAAATAGCATAGAAAAGGAGGAAAACAAGATGGGGGAGGGGTAGGAGAAGGAAATAGGGACAAAAACATGAGAAGGGGTAGCAATGATTGTTAAGGAATGCACCTTCTATCTGGCGAATATAATGTAACCCTTCCATTAATTACCATAAAGATTGAAACAAAAAGAACAAATATATGTATATATATATATGTACATGTGTGTGCATCTCTACAGCGTCCTATACATATACACACAAATGTCTTAACTAAAGTACAGTATATGCAAAGAGGGATTCCAATGTTATGACTCTTTCAAGCAAGTAACTTACAGCTCAACAAGTTGAATACCAGTAAGATACTAACATGTGTTGTCAGTCAGGGAGTAAAGTTAATGGGAGAGAAAAGTAGTGGACAGAGGAAGGGTAGGAGAATGCAATATTAATATTCAAAATGGAACTGGGTAAATTGAAAGGGTGTTTAAATATTAAGACTCTAGTTGGTTTTCATATGTGCATTTTTTCATAGCTACCCAAATGAAAACTCCTCACAAACAAGAATCACAGTTCAACATTTTTCATCCCTGACAACAGCTAAGATGCTGTGGTCACCAAAGGTGTTAAATAAATGTTACTCAGTGGCTGAGCCTAAGGAGCTCTGGGACTTATTGAAGATTGTAATTTAATGGCTTCATTAGCTGTCTGTATCCACAGAGAGTTGAGAGCACCTGTTTACAGCAATTTGCAAGAATGCCTTCTGTCCTATAATATCAATAAAAATATATTGAAATTAGAGTGATGGAGTATTAAATCTAAGCCATAAAAGAAATTTTTTCCAGTATGTATGGGGAAAAAACTTGTTCATTCTTTCTTTGCAACCTCAATAGATATTTGTTATTAGGTCAAATAGCATATCATTGAAATTTTCTAGGCCCTGAAAAAGTTTGGATTAAAGTGATGCAACTCTGTTTTTTTGTTTTGTCTTGTTGTTTTTATTTGTCAGTTGGGAGGCCTGAACTCTGGGCCTGCACCTATACCTGAGCTCTTCAGCTCAAGGCTATTGCCCTACCACTTGAGCTGCAGTGCCACTTCTGGTTTTCTAGTGGTTAATCAGAGATAAGAGTCTCACGGACTTCCATGCCAGGTCTAGCTTCAGATCTCACACTCCTGAGTAGTGAGGATTACAAGCATGAGCCACCGTACCCGGTGCAACTCCATTTCTTAATGCTCTAAAGCACAGAGAAAAGACAGGCAAGCAAGGGTTTCCTTTTCAGGTTGCAACAATCTTCCACTAAATGATTGTGCCTTTCCTTGCCAGTCCAGCAAAAAGTCATTTGGGATTTGAAGCAAACCCACCTATCTAGGTGACTGCAAATGAAGCAGTAAACGTGTTTATAGCAGTAGCTGTCCTGAACTGTAGCAAGTATATATGCCTTGTTCTCAAGCTTTACACACCATTAACAGTAATCTGAAAAGAGTACAACATTTTGTCTGGAAAGGCATCCATATTTGTAATGTTTTGTTTTATATAAGATCATTTCTTTGTGACTACCTCCCTCTTAAGAGCTGTACACATCTTTCATCTTTAATCAAACAGCAACTTTTGCCATTGTGTGTATGTATGTTCATGTGTGTGTGTGTGTGTGTGTGTGTGTGTGTGTGTGTGTGTGTGTGTGTGTGACTACACTAGGGCTTGAATTCAGGGCCTTGCACTTTTGCTTAGCTTTTTATTGAAGGCTGTCACTCTGCCACTTGAGCCACCCCTCCACTTTCAGGTTTTTCTGATGAATTGGAGATTGGAGCCTCACAGATTTTCCTGCCAGGGCTGGCTTTGAATGTTGATTCTCATTATGTCAGCCTCCTGAGTAGCTAGGATTATAGGGGCGATCCACCAGTGCTTAGGTACCTCTTATTGTTATTAAGGAGATGGCAAGATGCTTCTTCATCTGACAACATGAAAATATCTTTTTTGCCTTTAATTTCAAATGTGAGAGTTATCTCAGCATCACAACCAATGAATAATGGAAATTTTTACTTTTTCAACATGGACCCAATTTTCTACAAAAGTTAGATTCAAAATTCAATTATTTGGGCCAGTAGTGTTGCCTAGTGGTAGAATACTTGTGTAGCATGCTCAAAGCCCTGGGTTTGATTCCTCAGTACCACATACACAGAAGAAGCCAGAAGTGGTGCTGTGACTCAAGTGGTAGAGCACTACCTTTAAGAAAGCCTAAGGACACCCTGCACCAGGATTAATTTCTAATGGAACACAGACCTTAAGGTAAAAGCAGATAACCAGAAAACTTTACAAGAAGGAATAGGATATACACTAGGTCTCCTTGGCACAGGTCGAAACTTTCTTAATAAAGACCCAGAAACAAAACAAATAAAAGAATATTTGGACAAATGGGACTGTGTGAAACAGCATAGCTTCTGTATGGCAAAGAACATAGCCAACAAGTTAAACAGAAAGCCCTCAGGGAGGGAGAAGATCTTCACTAGCCATACAACAAAGGCCTCATATCTAAAATGTATCTACAGCTCAAAAAACTGAATCTCTCCAAAACAAATCTTCAAAGAAACAACGATCCCATTAAAAGATAGGCCAAAGACTTAGAGACTTCTCTGAATCGAAAAAAAAAAATGGCCTATACACACATGAAGAAATGGTCGACATCTCTGGCCATAAAAGATATGTAAATCAAAACAACTCTGACATTCTACCTCACTCCAGTTAGAATGGCCATGATCAAGAAATCTAATAACAACAGATTCTGGAGGGGATGTGGCCAGGAGCGATCACTACCACACTGTTGGTGGAAGTGCAAACTGGTTCAACCACTATGGAAAGCAGCATGACAGTTCCTCAAAAAACTAAACACAGACCTCCCCTATGACCCAGCAATTCCACTACTTGGCATTTACCCAACCATCCAGAAACAAGGACATACTAAATCCACTAGCACACTGATGATCATTGCAGCACTGTTTACCATTACAAAGATACGGAACCAACCCAGATGCCCCACAGTTGATGAGTGGATCAACAAGACGTGGTACTTATATACAATGGAATTCTATGCTGCCATCAGAAAAAAATGACATCACCCCATTTCTAAGGAAATGGAAAGACTTGGAAAAACTCATATTAAGTGAAGTAAGCCAGACTCAAAGGAACATAGGCTCAATGATTTCCCTCATTTGTAATAATTAGTACACATCTAGGACTCTTCTAGCAGAGGATTACAATAGCACAAAACCTAGATACATAAGGTCATATAGGATGAGACTAAATGAAAGGATCTCTAGGAAATGAAAACAAGAGCTTTATATTGTGTGATCATTCTTAGTGTACTATGTTATTTCTCTTCTCTTTTGTTGCCCTTTGGATAATCTCATATTGTTATTGTATCTGACTTTGTTACCTGATATATTATATATATGCTTATTTGTTTATTTGAAATAGGAAAGGTAAGGGGGAAAACAAGATAATTGAAAATGGGTGAGGGGAGGGAAATAGGGACAAAAACACATGAAATGTATGAGAAGTAATGCATCTACTATGTCGAATATAAATGTAACCCCTCTCTACATTATGCCAACAATAAAAAATATGAAACTTAAGGACAGTGCCTAGGCCCTGAGTTCAAGCCCCAGGACTGGCCCCCCAAAAAGTGCTGGGTGCAGTGTCTCACACCTGTATTCCTAGCTACTCAGAAGGCTGAGATCTGAAGATTTCAGTTCAAATCCAGCCCAGGCACTAAAATGTCCAAGAAACTTTTATCTCCAATTAATCACCAGAAGTTGCACTATGGTTCAAGAGTAGGGAGGTAGCCTTGAGCTGAAGAGCTCAGGGACAGCACCCAGGCCCATAGTTCAAGTCCCACCACAGACCAAAAAAATGGTAAGTTAGATTTAATACACTATTATTACATCTCACTCTTTTGCTATATATTCTCTAGTAGGGTTTGTGGGTGTGAGGGCTATGTGTATGTGTGCTGCTCCTGGGCTTGAACTCAGATCCTATGCTCCTGAGCTTCTTTGCTCATGGCTAACCCTCTTACACTTGACCCACAGCTCCACTTAAGGTTTTCTTGGTAGTTAATTGAAGATAAAAATCTCATGAGTTTTCTTGCCCAGGCTGGCTCTATCCCCAAATCCTCAGATCTCAGCCCCTTCAGTAGCTAAACTACAGGCACAAGCTACCAGCACCTACCTTCTATTTGGGTCTTTTATATTGTTGCTTTGTGTTGTTTTTGGTTTTACCTCCCAATCTTCCTGCCTCTGCCTCCCAAGTAGAGACATTACACATGTACAACAAGTCTTAGTGATTACCAACAAACCTAAAAAAACAAACAAAAAAGCACATTAAAAACTATTCGAGAAGAGGAAGATGGCGCCAAGACAATAGGGACACTGCCTAGCTCTCTCCCACAAAAAGAGAGAACCAGGGAATCCCACGAGCCAACTACCTTAAGAAATTCACAACAAACTCAAGAAGCAATGGAGAAGGATTCAAACAGGAAAAGAAATCCAGATAAAGCTTACATCCAACTTTCTCAAAGAATTCGAAATGCAAGGACCCCTCCCCCACCCCTCAGGCAGCCCCGACCACAGAAACCAGAATAATACAGGGCCAGCAACCAGCAGAAGCCAGACGCAGGAACACAGGTGGTGGCTGAGATCCAAGGGGAGTGAATGATTCTCCAACACCGTGGAGCAGCCCACAGCCAAAGGCAGAGGAGTGAGTAGCCCAGCAGGTAGCCCAGTGGGTAGCCCAGCGGGTCCCCAAATCCATCGGGAAAGCAGAGCTGGTGGCGAGCTATAGAACTTAACTCAGACCCCCTCCACCCCACCCGAAAAACACTGGCAAGTGCAAGGGAGCAAGGAATTTAGAATCCTGTCCCTTCCCTCAACAGCCCCCTCCCCCAGGCCACTGACGGGAGACTGACAGGTGGGCGGGCGCTAAGACCCAGCACCCCACCAAGGGAGGCGGAGGTATCCCAGCCCCCACTCTCCCAACAGCCTCCTCCCCCAGGCCTCGGACTGGAGACTGACAGGCGGGCGGGCAGTAAAATCCAACACCCCACCAAAGGGGGCAGAGGTGTCCGTGCTACCACCCACCCAATAGGTTCCTCTCCCAGGCCATTGACTGGAGACTGACAGACAGGCAGGCGCTAAGACCCGGCACCCCCCAAAGGGGGCAGAGGTGTCCAGCTCACCCACCCAACAGGTTCGTCTCCCAGGCCACTGGATCTGGAGAGTGCAGGGCGCTGAGACCCTACCTTCCAAAAGTGGGTGGAGTGTGCGGGGGTCTGGGAACCAGCATCTGTCCCACTCAAATCTGGAGCCGGGCACCTTCCAGCAGGGAATCCCCAGCAAGACAGCACTAAGGGGCCCCCCACAGTCACAGACTCACTCTGGCCAAAGCTGCGGAAACACAGCAGGGAACTGAAGGGCAGACCAGTAGCCGAGCTCATCTTCTGAGAATCAGAAAGGCGCAGCTCCACCCTCAGAGCCCACGTCCTCGGCTGGGCCCCCACCCTGGGAACAGAGCAAAAACCAGCTTGTCCAGCTGAGAGCCCCTGGAAACTTCCAAACTCCAGACCCTTGGCCAGGAGCCCGCCCCTGGAAACAATACAGGAAAACCAACCATCCACCCAGTGCACTGAGACTGAAGCACGCAGTCCCATCCCACGGCCCACTGTGCGGCCACTGGTTGGGCTGAGAGCTAGTCGTGCAGCAGCACACAGCCTCTGGGAACAGGCCAGAACACCTGCAAAAACTGCAAACTGACCTAGCCAGCAGCAGAATAAATTTGGCTGAGAACCAAAGGTATACACAGATTCTCAGTACCACCGGTCCCAATCCAAGTAAAGAACGCCACCTACCAAGCACAGAGCAAACTTACAACAACAGTTTTCAATGCCTAGAAGAGTGCAAAGATGAATTACAACATACATAAATGATCAAAGTCCCAAAGGAAACAAGAGAGAAGGGGCGAGAGAGATGTCACCATCCCAAGAAATGACACCTGAAGAGACACAAAATATGACTCAAATCAAGGAACTGATTTTGGAAATGAAGGCTGAATTCCAAAAACAAAAGCAAGAAATTCCAAGGAACTCTTCGAATTCAAAAGAGAAGTGGAAGAAAAGTTCAATACCCACTCAGAAGACATGATCAACTCAGTGTCCACACTTCAAGCAAAAATGGAGGCATTAAGCAGCAGATTGACTGAGATGGAGAACAGAACATCAGGAACGGAAAATAAAACACAAGAGCTGTAACAGAGAATCACCACCTTGGAAAGATTAATCAGAATCCATCAGAGAGAACTCCAGGACCTGGCAGATGCAGCAAAGAAGTCTAACTTTCATATAATAGGGATTGATGAGGGCGCCAAATTTCAGGACAAAGGAATGCAACCCTTATTCACCAAAATCATAGCAGAGAACTTCCCCAACCTCAAAAGGGAAAATACTCACATTATTGAAGATTTCAGGACTCCAAACAGACAAGATCCTAGAAGAAACTCATCTAGACATATCATAGTAAAGACACTAGACCCGAATACCAAGGAATTGATCTTAAATGCTGCAAAAACAAAGAAAGAGCTATACTACAATGGATCACAGCAGATCTCTCCACGCAAACCCTAAATGCAAGAAAAGCTTGGAAAAATATCATTGATGTCCTAAAGACCAATAACTGCCAACCCAGACTGATATATCCAGCAAAACTAGCATTTACATTTGAAGGAGAAACAAGAATATTTCACTCCAAAGAGAAGCTTTATGAATATGTGCAAACTAAACCAGCGTTACAAAAAATATTAATTAATCGAGAACAAATTGTAGAACATCAAGAACCTCCATCAAGAAGCAAATATCTATAATTCACTAACCACAAAAGAGGAAAAAAGAGAGAGAAAGAAACTTAGAAGCAAAAATAAATAATGACAATGGACACTGACTACTTCCCCATAATTTCCCAAAATGTGAATGGGCTGAACAATCCATTCAAAAGACACAGAGCAGCAGACTGGATAAAGAAACACCACCCATCCATATGTTGCCTCCAAGAGCCTCACGTCACCACCAAAGACAGAAACAAATTCCAAGTGAAAGGATGGAAACGAATTTTCCACTCCAATGCACCATGAAAAAAAGCAGGAGTAGCAATCTTAATCTCCAACAAAATTAACTTCTCAGTAAAATCAGTACATAAAGATAGAGACAGCCATTACATATTAGTAAAGTGTACAATCCATGCCCATAATATTATAGTTATAAACATTTACTCCCCAACATGGGAGCACCCAAATTTGTCAAACAGACATAGAATTACAGAACAAGATAGACTCAAACACAATCATAGTGGGAGACCTCAATACACCACTCTCAACAAACAACAAACAGGTCAACTCAACAAAAGTTAAGCAAAGACACCGTCGACTTAAATGACACTGTAGCCCAGCTGGGCTTAACAGAGTCTTCCACCCAACGGTGAAACTTTTTACATTTTTCTCAGCAGCACATGGAATACACTCCAAAATTGATCATATAATAGTTCATACAGAAAACCTAATCAGATACAAGAGGACTGATATAATCCCATGCATTCTATTAGACCACAGTGGAGTCAGACTAATTCTGAATAATGCAGTCAAAGTCAAAAAACATTCAGTCACTTGGAAACTGAACAACATACTTCTGAATAATTCCTGGGTAACAGATCAAATCAGAAAAGAAATTGAAAACTTCCTTGAATGTAATGACAATCAAGAGACATCACAAAGGAACTTATGGGACACAGCAAAGGCAGTTCTAAGAGGCAAATTTATCGCACTAGGAGCGCATATTAAAAAGACAGAAGAAGAGCATGTAAATAACCTCAAAAAAACTGAAACACCTAGAGGAGCAAGAAAAAGTTAACTCTAATACAACTAGAAGGACAGAAATAACAAAAATAAAATCAGAAATATCAGAGATTGAAATAAGATCTACTATACAAAAAATTGATAAATCAAAAAGTTGGTTCTTTGAAAGACTCAACAAAATAGACAGACCTCTGGCAAGATTAATCAAAAAAGGAGAGAGGAGACTCAAATAAACAAGATTAGAGACCCCCACGGGAACAATCACAACTGATTTCCAAGAAATTCAGTCCATAATGAATAAGTATTAGCAGGGCCTATATTCAAAGAAACAAGAAAATCTCGTAGAAATGGAAGATTTCTTAAATAAATATTGACTACCCACACTGAACAATGATGAGGTAAACAAATTGAACGAACCAATCTCTTACAATGAAATTGTGGAAGCAATCAGGGAAATGCCAACCAAAAAGACCCCAGGTCCAGATGGTTTCACTGCGGAATTCTACAAGACGTTTAAAGATGAAATAACACCTATACTCTTGAAACTCTTCCGAGAAATAGAAACAGAAGGAGCAATACCAAACTCATTTTATGAAGCTAATATTACTCTCATCCCCAAACCAGGGAAAGACCCACAAAAAAAGAAAACTACACACCTATCTCTCTAATGAACACAGACACAAAACTCCTCAATAAAATATTAGCCAACAGAATCCAGAAACAAATTTAAAAAATCATACACTATGATCAAGTAGGCTTCATCCCACAGATGCAAAGCTGGTTTAACATTCACAAATCAATCAATGTAATACACCACATCAATAGAGCTAAGGATAAGAATCATATGCGGAGAAGGCATTTGACAAAATCCAACATCCATTCATGTTGAAAGTACTAGAAAAAAATAGGAATAAGAGGTACATTCCTCAAAATAGTTAAAGACATATATGAAAAACCTACAGCCAGTATTATACTAAATGGTGAAAGACTGGAACCATTCACCTTAAAATCAGGAACTAGACAGGGATGCCCACTCTCTCCACTTCTCTTCATTATAGTACTGGAACACTTAGCCAGAGCAATAAGAGAAGAAAAGGACATCAAAGGGATCTACATACGGAAACAAGAAATTAAGCTATCCCTACTCGCAGATGACATGATCCTCTACTTCAGTGACCCAACTAACTCCACTCCCAAACTTCTAGAACTAATAAACTACTTTAGCAAAGTGGCAGGATACAAAATTAACCTTCAGAAGTCAGTAGCCTTCTTATACACCAACAATACACAAACAGAAGGCCAAATCAAGAAAATGATCCCATTCGCAATAGCCCCCAAGAAAATAAAATACTTAGGCATATACTTAACCAAAGATGTAAAGGAATTATTCAATAAAAACTATAAAAGCCTAATGAAAGAAATTAAAGAGGACACTAGGAAATGGAAAGATAGCCCATGCTCATGGCTAGGGAGAACCAACAAAGTGAAAATAGCTATACTGCCAAAATTGATCTACAAATTCAATGCAATCCCCATCAAAATCCCAGAGACATTCTTTATGGAAATAGAAGATATAATCCAAAGATTCATATGGAACAAGAAAAGACCTAGAATAGCCAAAACAATTCTAGGCAAAAAGAGCAATGCTGGTGGTATTACAATACCAGACTTCAAACTCTACTATAGAGCCATAATGACAAAAACTGCTTGGTACTGGCGCAAAACCGGACCAGAAGATCAGTGGAACAGAATAGAGGGCCCAGAAATAGAACCACGTACCTATAGTCAACTTGTATTTGACAAAGGAGCCAAATATATACAGTGGAACAAACACAGCCTATTTAATTATTGGTGCTGGCAAAACTGGGCAGCCACATGCAGAAAACTAAAAATTGACCCTTGCCTTTCGCCATGCATAAGCATTAACTCAAAATGGATCAAAGACCTCAACATCAGACCGGAAACTGTGAAACTGCTACATGATAAAGTAGGAGAGAAACTGGAACTCATAGGCACAGGCAAAAGATTCCTGAGTCACAATAGATTGGAGAGAGACTCGATAAATGGGACTACCTAAAAATAAAAAGTTTCTGCACAGACAAAAGCATAGTCACAAAATTAGAGAGACAGCCAACCAACTGGGAAAAGATATTCACCAACAATACATCTGACAAATGCTTAATATCCAGTATCTACAGGGAACTCAAGAAACTAATCCCCCCCCAAACCCAACAAACCATTCACTAAATGGGCAACGGAACTAAAGAGAGACTTATCAGAAGAAGAGATTAAAATGGCAGAAAAGCATATGAGAAAATGTTCATCATCTATGGTCATAAAGGAAATGCAAATAAAAACAACCCTAAGATACCACCTTACCCCCAACAAGAATGGCCAAGATTTTGAACTCAGAAAATGACAGTTGCTGGCGGGGTTGTGGAGAAAAAGGAACCCTACTACAAAGCTGGTAGGAATGCAGACTAGTTCAGCCACTCTGGAAAGCAGAGTGGAGGTTTCTTTTTTTATATATATCCTTTTTATTGTAATTAATAAAAGGGTTACATGATATTTGCCAGATAGAAGGTACATTAATTCACATATATTGATACGCTTTCACATGTCTTGGTCCCCATTACCCTCCCCCCACCCCCCTCCCCGTCTTGGTTTTCCCCCCTTCCCTATCCAATTTCAAATAACCAAATACAAATAAATCCAATATATCAGATAACAAAGTGAGATACTGTGACAATATGAGATAACTAAGGGACAGCAAAAGAGATGAGAGATAACATAGTACATAAGGACAACAATCATTCATTATACGGCTTTTGTTTCAATATCCTGGAGGTCCCTTCAATTAGCTTCATACTATATGGCCTTATGTATCAAGATTTTGCTCTATTGCAGATCTCTGCTAGTAGAGCACAAGGTTTCTACTGATTATGACAAATGAGGGAAACCATTGAGCCTAAGTTCCTTTGAGTCTGGCTTACTTCACTTAATATGATTTTTTCTAAGTCTTTCCATTTCCTAACAAATGGGGCGATGTCATTCTTTCTGACAGCAGCATAGAATTCCATTGTGTACAAATACCACAACTTGCTGATCCACTCATCAACTGAGGGACATCTAGGTTGGTTCCATATTTTTGCTATGGTGAATAATGCTGCAATGAACATTATTGTGCTAGTGGATTTAGTATGCCCTTGTTTCTGGATGATTGGGTAAATGCCAAGTAGTAGAATTGCTGGGTCATAGGGGAGCTCTATGTTTAGTCTTTTGAGGAACTGCCATACTGCTTTCTGTAGTGGTTGAACGAGTTTGCACTCCCACCAACAGTGTAGTAGTGATCCCTCCCGGTCACATCCCCTCCAGTATCTGTTGTTATTAGTTTTCTTGATCCTGGCCATTCTAACTGGAGTGAGGTGGAATCTTAGGGTTGTTTTGATTTGCATTTCTTTTATGACCAGAGATGTTGAGCATTTCTTCATGTGTCTATAGGCCATTTTTGTTTCTTCTTCAGAGAAGACTCTCTTTAAGTCTTTGGCCCATTTTTTAATGGGATGGTTGTTACTTTGGAGATTAGTTTTGGAGTGATTCAATTTTTTGAGCTGTTGATATATTTTAGATATGAGGCCTTTGTCCGTTGTTTGGTTAGTAAAGATTTTCTCCCGTTCTGTAGGCTTCCTAATTAATTTACTAGCTATGTCCTTTGCCATACAAAAGCTCTGCAGTTTATTGCAGTCCCATTTATCCAGCCTTTCTCTTATTTGCTGTGATTCTTGGTCCTTATTTAAAAAGTTTCAACCTGTGCCAAGGAGGCCTAGTGTACCTCCTATTCCTTCTTGTAAAGGTTTCAGTGTGTCAGCTTTTACCAGTGTGGAAGTTTCTTAAAGAACTAAAAATAGACCTTCCCTATGATCCCGCCATACCACTCCTGGGCATCTATCCTAAACATCATGACCCAAGATATTATAAGGACACCTGCTCAGCTATGTTCATCTCTGCACTATTCACAATAGCCAAGTGATAGAAACAATCCAGATGCCCTAGTGCAGATGAATGGATACAGAAAATGTGGTATATATACAGAATGGAATTCTACATAGCCAACAGACAAGATAAAATAATGGCAGTCACGGGGAAGTGGATGAATCTAGAGCAAATCATGTTGAATGAGACAAGACCTAAGGAACAAAAGGCGCATGGTATCCTAAATATATGGCTATTAAATCCAAAGAGTACAAGAGCGAGGACTCAATAACTGCATACCCAAATCTATGGACATGGTAATGGAAATATAAACATAACTATATAGATATAAAAACCTATGACTTTGTAGACATATGTTTTATTTCATAAATTAATATGTTTCTATGACCTACAAACCCTTAGCCTAATTGTGATTAAGTTCTAAATACTAAGTCCCAGTGATTGTAAATAGAGATTCCCTTCTTGAACACTTGTTTGTTAAACTTGTCATTTAAAATATGATGTAAAAATCAATGTTAAAAAATTATTTAATAAAAAAAGTTTTAAAAAGTTATATAATTAAAAAAAACCTTCAGTTCTTAAAGAAGTTAGGAGTGAACAATATTTCTGGTATTGAGGAGGGGAATATGTTTACAAACCAAGGAATAGTGATCCACTTTAACAAGCCTAAAGTTTAGGCATCATTGGCAGCAAATATTTTCACCATTACAGGCCATGCTGAGACATAGCAGCTGGCAGAAATGTTTCCCAGCACCTTGAACCAACTTGGTTCAGACAGTCTGACTAGTTTAAGGAGACTGGCTAAAGCTCTGCCCAATCTGTGCATACAAAAGCACCACTTCCTACAGGAGAGGATGATAATGATGAAGTTCCAGATCTTGTGGAAAATTTTGATGAAGCTTTTAAGAAGGAAGCAAACTGAACTGAGTCAACTTCATAAGAAGATACAGCGTTGAGGAAATTACAGGAGCTGCTATTTTATATTATGACTGCTTTTTAAAACTCTTTTTATTTTTTGGCAGGCCTGGAGCTTGAACTCAGGACCTGAGCACTGTCCTTGGGCTTTCTGCAGGCCTAGTTGCTCTACCACTTGAGCCACAGCACCACTTCCCACTTTTTCTATGTATGTAGTACCAAGGAATCAAACCTAGGTCTTCACGCATGCTAGGCAAACACTCTAACACTAGGCCAAACTCTCGTCCCCTTAAAATTCTTTTGCTTATAGATCTGATAAAATCTAGATTTCTTTAATAACTTTAAGCCCAAGCCTCTTGGAAACTGTAGCTGTTTTTGTTTTTGCTTATAGACAATTCATTCTTTATATCTCACAAAGCTGATAAAGCTTGGGAATAAAGCCTGAAACAGAGGTTAATAAAATCATTTGCCTAGTTTAAAAAAATGCCTGTCAGAGCAAGGGACAAATTGCAATCCTCATCAAAATTTCTATGGCATTTTCCACAGCATTAAAAAGATAAAATAAGATAATTCATATCAAAATACAAAATCCCAAGTAACCAATGCAAACTTATATGATACAGGTATTCACTTCTTAGTATATACCCAAAGAAAATAAAGAAATAAAAAAGAAATACATGAATACCCATATGGCAATATTCACAATAGCTAAGATATGGAATCACCTTAAGTAACCATCACCGGATAAATGAATAAAAACAATTTGGTTTCTATACATATTAATCCACACAATGATGCAATCCTGTGAAATGGGTGGAACTGGACATCATTTCATGAAAAATAAGCCAGATAAAAGTAATTTGTAGAAACTGGGTAAGCTGGACACGGTGTCTCATGCCTGTAATCCTAGCTACTCAGGAGGCCGAGATCTGAGGATCACAGTTCAAAGCCAGCCTGGGCACGAAAGTCCATGAGACTCTTACCTCCAATTAACTACTAAAAACTGGAAGTGGCGCAGTGGTTCAAGGGGTAGAGAGGTAGCCTTGAGCTGAAGAACTCAGGAACAGTGTCCAGGTCCAGAGATCAAGCCCCACGACTGACAAAGAAAGATAGAAAAAAAGAAAGAAAGAAAGAAAGAAAGAAAGGAAGGAAGGAAGGAAGAAAGGAAGAAAGAAAGGAAGGAAGGAAGAAACTGGATTTTTAAAAATGTAGAAAGGGGAATACTGAAGGCTAGAAATGATGTTGGGTGAGGGTATATAGAAGTATCACAGTAAATTCTACTAATGTGCACAGTGAACATATGCCAACAACTGTAATAATTAAAAATGTCATATAGATGCTGCCAGGGTTTCATAATTTCAACGACAGAAAATGATAGCCAAGATCTTCTGGGTTCGTCTATAATCCTAGCTATTCTGGAGGCCAAGATCTGAGAACTGAGATCCCAAGCCAGCACAGGCAGAAAAGTCCATGGTATTCTTACCTACAATTAACCAGCCAATTGCCTGACTAGAGATATGGCTCTGGTGGTAAACTGCGAGCTTGAGTGGAAAAAAACAAACAAAAAAAACAAGCATGAACTCAAGGTCTTGAGTTTAAACCCAAGTACTTGCATAAAAGAAAAAAGAAAAGGAAAGAAGGAGTTTGGCCTAGTGGTAGAGTGCTTGCCTAGCATGCATGAAGACCCAAGTTAGATTCCTCAGTACCACATGTATAAAAAAAAAAAAAGCCGGAAGTAATGATGTAATGATGAGGCTCAAGTGGTAGAGCTCTAACATCAAGAAAGCCCAGGGGTGACAGGAATGGCAAAGAAAGAAAGGAAGAAAGAAAGAAAGAAAGAAAGGAAGGAAGGAAGGAAGGAAGGAAGGAAGGAAGGAAGGAAGGAAGGAAGGAAGGAAAGAAAGAAAGAAAGAAAGAAAGAAAGAAAGAAAGAAAGGAAGAAAGGAAGGAAGGAAGGAAGGAAGGAAGGAAGGAAGGAAGGAAGGAAGGAAGAAAGAAAGAAAGAAAGAAAGAAAGAAAGAAAGAAAGAAAGAAAGAAAGAAAGAAAGAGAAAGAAAAGGAAAAAGGAAAGAAAGAAAGAGAAAATCCTGCTGAGTATTCTGGGGCATGCCTTCAGTCTTAGCATTTAAGAAAAAGGCACGAGGTTGGGCCGGGAGTTTGGCCTAATGGTAGAGTGCTTGCTTAGCAATCACAAAGACCTGGGTTTGATTCCTTGGTGAAAGTGATGCTATGGCTAAAATGGTAGAGCTCCAGCCTTGAGAAAGCCCAAGGACAGTGCTCAGGACCTGAGTTCAGTCCCCACGGAAAGAAGATAAAAATCCCACTTAAGTGTGTCCTTTGTTAAATCTGAAGCACTTTGTTTTAAAAATTCTTCCAATAATTTCGTTTTATATCAAGCCTGTGAGATGAAAAGGAAATGCCAATGATTTCTTTCAGATTTCACAGTTCACAAGTTTTATACCTTTTGGAAAGAGTGATGCTTGCATCAAAATCATTACCAAGGCAACCTACTATTAAATAAAATAGCCAATGAAACTTACTGACCCATCAGAGATTAAGGGTTTCTTTCAGCATATTTAGCAACAGTCTTAGAAGAATAGATATCTCATAAGAATCCTTATTAAAATTAATGTGGATAAAATGGTTTTTCTCTACAAGTACAGAGAGAAGAAGCAAACGTGCTGTTTTCATATTGAAGCATCTTGTTTTACAGAAAGCTGACAGATTTAAATACTGAAATTTCATCAAAACTGAAAGAAAAAGAAGGAGACATAAGGACGTGAAAGCATATAACATGGGAAAGAAAGAATATAATGGAATTGTGTTAGAGTGTGCAGCAGAAAATGTTTTACTTCTGTACTTTCCCAAGAACACTAATAAAAGACTGACTCCAAATGCCTAAAAAGGCAAATCAAACCAATGTAGACTCTTAAAGCTGTTGCATTATAATCCCAGCTTATACATGTAGATATATTTTCTGATGTTAAAATCCAAGAAATTTGTTTAACAATTTATTCTTGAGTACCATGTGATAAAACTGTAAATCTTTGGCTTATTTTTACATATCCCAGCTTGAGTCCTTTTATAATGCATGGGACATGCATTATATAAGAGAAGGAATGGTACAGAGATGGATAAAGATTCTATTAGCTTCCCTATTGCTGGTTAACAATATTACTACAAATTTAAGAGCTTAAAATAGAACATCTCCAGGGGGACAGTGGGAGGGAAATGGGGACCATGCCATGAGAAAGGGTATCAATGTTTGTGAAGTTATGCACCTTTTATCTGGTGAATATAATGTAACCCTTCTATTAATCACAATAAAAAAAATCCGCATTTAAAAAAATAGCACATTTCTATTATCCCATAATTTTTGTCCAAGCAGCTAGTGAAAAAGCTTGCTACAGATTCAAAATTATTTATGGTTTAGAGCACATGAATAGATATCAATTAATATTACTTGAAGCTAGGGTCCAGTGGCTCATGCTTATAATCCTATTTATTCAGAAGACTGAGACCTGGAGGATCATAGTTCAAAGCCAGGCAAAAAGTCTATAAGACCTCATGTTCAATTAACCAAAAGTACAGCTGGAGTCATGGCTCAAGGATCAACCAAGAAAACACAAGGACCTGAGGTCAAACTCAGTATCAGATCAGAAAAAAAAAAGTATTGTACTTAAACACAAGTTGTAATGCACCACATCATATATTATAGCAAATAATGTTGGATAAACTATGATCCATGCTCTCAGATAGCAGAAAAAGGAGGGATTCCTTGCCAAATCTTTAGAAATATTTTTTAAAGGTGCTTGGGAACTTTGAGGACAGAAAAGTTATAAAATATTAAGTTTGTAAGTAATTGTTCCCAAAGAATGAGTATTGGATGGCCAGGAGAAATGGGAACAAAAAAAAGAACAAACGAGAATAAGCTGAGAGCAAGCAAGACCAAGATAGGAAACCATCTCTCCTCACATGAGAATCATGGAGCCCTGCTCTCACAAATTCAAAACTGAAAAAAAAAAACTCTGATACCTAACAACAGGAGAAGAGGATCTGTTTCTATGTGGAATACTAATAAGCAGGGAAAAAAAGAAAACTATTGATAGATACAAACAAGAGAGATGAATCTCAAAAGCAGTTTACTGAGTGAGAGTAGTAACTGGTCATTCAAATTCTAAATACTTCATTCCAAATATGAGATAGAACTACAAAGTAATTTAAATAAGAAAAGTATATTAGTTATACTTAGTTATGAGTTAGTAATAAAAATGTATATTAGTTATAAAACAACAGATTACCTTCTCCTGCCTAAAGAGTACTCTAAGAGAAAAGTAGTGACAGGCAATGACCTTTGAGCTAGTCATAGAACCTAGGGATCAAAAAAGTGTAGGAAGGGACCAGGAGTTTGGCCTAGTGGTAGACTGCTTGCCTAGCATGCAGGAATACCCAGGTTCTATTCCTCAGTACCACATACATAGAAAAGAAAAAAAAAAAGAAGAAGTGGTGCTGAGGCTCAAATGGTACAGCTTTTTCCCTGAAAAAGTCCAAGGACAGTGCTCAGGCCCTGAGCTCAAGCCCAGGACTGGCAAAAAGAAAAAATAGTGTGGGAAAAATCTGCAAGGCTGAGATTCAGATTTTCATTGGAGAGACACAGTGGTGGTACTCAGATGGTAGAGAAAGTGAAAAAGATGCTGTCAAGACATGAAGAAATGCTCGACATCTCTGGTCATAAAAGAAATGCAAATCAAAACAACTCTAAGATTCCATCTCACTCCAGTTAGAATGGCCAGGATCAAGAAAACTAATAACAACAGATGCTGGAGGGGATGTGGCCAGGAGAGATCACTACTACACTGTTGGTGGGAGTGAAAACTCGTTCAACCACTATGGAAAGCAATATGGCAGTTCCTCAAAAGACTAAACATAGAGCTCCCCTATGACCCAGCAATTCCACTACTTGGCATTTACCCAATCATCCAGAAACTAGGGCATACTAAATCCACTAGCACAATGATGTTCATTGCAGCATTATTTACCATAGCAAAGATTTGGAACCAACCCAGATGTCCCTCAGTTGATGAGTGGATCAACAAGATGTGGTATTTATACACAATGGAATTCTATGCTGCTGTCAGAAAGAACAACATTGCCCTAAGTGAAGTAAGCCAGACTCAAAGGAAGATAGGCCCAATAGTCTGCCTCATTTGTCATAATCAGTAGAAACCTTGGGCTCTCCTAGCAGAGATTTACAATAGAACAAAATCTAGAGACATTAGGCCAAATAGTAGACACTAAATGTAAGGAACTCCAGGATAAGGAAACAAAAGCCATATAATGAGTGACTGTTGTCCTTAATGTACTACGTTATCTCTTATCTCTTTTGTTTTCCCTTGGTTATCTCATATTGTTACAGTATTTCACTTTGTTATCTGATATATTGGATATATGTGTATTTGGTTATTTGAAATTGGATAGGGAAGGGGGGAAAACAAGATGAAGGGTGGGGGTGGGGGAAGGGAAATGGGGACCAAGACATGAGAAAGGGTATCAATGTATGTGAAGTAATGCACCTTCTATCTGGTGAATATAATGTAACCCTTCTATTAATTACAATAAAAAAAACATATGAAAAAAAGATGCTGTCAAGAAGTTTCCCTCTGGGGTGTTAGAAGATCCCCTTAGCAAATAGATATTTTTTCTTGAAGTATACTATGAAGTGCCCCCAAGAAGCAGTTAGCTGGAAAGCCATCCATCTGAATGCCCAGTAGAAATGTGGCCAGATGGGTGCCATGATGCAGACCCCTAGGGTGATGTGGGGAATCAAGGACAACTCAGTTTTCCTGTATACTTCTGGTTGTCATTCCTACTGAAGCAATATGGCAGAGCACACTGGCACACTGGGAACCAGGAATGTCCTTTCCTCTGCCAGCATCCTTCCAGTGCTCTCCAGTGTTAAAATTTAATATCATGCCAGTTGGCAAAAGAAAAAAGGTGCCAATATGCCAGGCCAGACAACAAAGGATGAATCTAAAACTATGATGTGCCAAATAGATAATTGGCACATACCTCAATAAAATTTAAAAGTATGAAAAAAAGTATGAAGAAAGGAGAGGAGTAAAATGAGAAAGTAGTGAGGAGGGAAGAGGAGGGAAGAAAAGAAAGAGGAGTTCCGTGAAATTTTGGCTATTATGGGAGATAAAATTTGAGGCATTATGGGAGAATAAATAGAATAAGCATAATTCACTAAATATGGATAATAAAAGATAGCTAATACACACAGTATTTGCTAAGCTCAGTACTATTTGGTTTAGCAAAACTTTTCTAGAAGTTGGTAGTTGTTTTAGAGATGTAAAATGAACCAATAACTTATATTTAAGGTCCTGCAGCCAGATAACAATAGACCCAATATTTTCCCCTCAGAATTCTAGCTACTTCCCAAGCTGAAGTCTGACAATTGTGATTCAAAGCCAGCCTGGGGTTAAAAAAAATAGTATGTGAGGCTCAAATGTTAGAATACTAATCTTGAGCAAGAAATGTAACAAGCCCAGAGTTTGAACCCAAATGCCAGAGGAGGAAAAAAAGGCAGATTTTGGCGCAAATAATTGCTTTACTTCTCTCTGAATTTCTGTAATTGTGTATAAGAAATTACAGGACTTATTTTGAGTGCTATTGTATTTTGCTTATCTTAGAGCAGAATTAGAAAGTGCCATTTTCCCATTCACTCAAGATTAACATCTGGTATGAACTGAATTAACAGAGAATAAACTGATTTTGAAAGTTCGCTTTAATACAACTTTTCAGAAAAGCATTTATTATAATTATTCCAAGGTCAAGAACAACAGGTTTACCTAGTAGTCTCTGGCTATGATCACTTTGGTGATGAATATACTTCTAGATTTATAAACCATAGCATATATCCCCTATAAAGCAAGCAGTAGGCCTAGTGCTGGTGGCTCATGCCTATAATCCTAACTACTTAGGAGACAGAGATCTGAGGATCATGGTTTAAAAACAGCCTGGGCAGAAAAGTCCCCATAAGACTCATCTTCAGTTAATCACTTAAAACCCAGAAATTAAACCAGGCTCTGGTGACTAACGCCTGTAATCCTAGGTACTCAGTAGGCTGAGATCTGAGGATCTAGATTCAAAGCCAGCCCAGGTACGGAAGTCTGTGAGACTTTTTTTTTTTGCCAGTCCTGGGCCTTAAACTCAGGGCCTGAGCACTGTCCTTGGGCTTTCTCAAGGCTATCCCTCTACCACTGGAGCCAAAGCACCATTTCCAGTTTTTTTCTATATATGTAATACCAAGGAATTGAATCCGGGTCTTCATGCATGCTAGGCAAGCACTCTTACCATTAGGCCAAACTCCAGGCCCAGTGCTTCCTGTGAGACTTTTCTCTCCAATTAACCAACAGAAAAACAGAAGTGGCACTGTGGCTTAATGTGGTAAAGTGGTAGCCTTGAGCTGAAGAGTTCAGGGACAGCACCCAGGCCCAGAGTTCAAGCGCCATGGCTGACAAAAAAAAAAAAAGAGAAAGAAAGAAAGAAAGAAAGAAAGAAAGAAAGAAAGAAAGAAAGAAAGAAAGAAAGGAAGGAAGGAAGGAAGGAAGGAAAAGAAATGAGCTGTGCCTCAAAATGGTAGAGTGAAAACCTTAAGCAAAAGAGCTCAAAAATAGCACCCAGACCCTGAGTTCAAGCCCCACAACTGATTAGACAGACAGACAGACAGATCACACACACACACACACACACACACACACACACACACACACACACACACACACCTCTTTCAACTATACCCAACTTCCAGGTAAAAATAATTTCAAACTGTTCTTCTGCTCACTATAATGTCACTATTCTTTGATGAACTGAAGCATGGTAATTTCATGAGTCTTCAATATTCCTTTACTTTTGAATGCTATTAATTTGTTTTCTCATTGAACAACGAACACTCTGTATTTGATATTCTATAAACTAAATACTGAGCTACAAGAAGTGGTTTTCTGACAATTGTTTGGCAACCAGTTCTCCAAGGAAGAACAAATCCAGACAAATAGAGTTCTCAATTCCACAGAACCAACTGTGTTGTCACCAGTGTTAGGAAGAGTGATGGCACTCTTATCATCAGTATATAGTGGTTTCGAGAAGCATGATATACATAAATAATATCAGGAATACAAGTAGTACTTTCATGTCGTGAAATACTTAGAAAGTACTGAGTCGGGACAGGACTTTAGCTTAGTGGTAGAGTGCTTCCCTAGCATTCACGAAGACCCAGTTTAATGCCTTCTTACCACATACATAGAAAAAGCCGGAAGTGGTTTTGTGCCTCAAGTGGTAGAGCATTAGCCTAGAGAAGACCCAAGAACAGTGCTCAGGCCCTGAGTTCAAACCCCAGGACTGGCAAAAGAGAGCCACAGAGACAGAGACAGACACAGAGACAGAGACAGAGAACAGAGAGAGAGAACAGAGAGAGACAAAGAAAGAAAGAAAGAAAGAAAGAAAGAAAGAAAGAAAGAAAGAAAGAAAGAAAGAAAGAAAGAAAGAAAGGCAAGCAGTGAGGAAGTGGCACTGTGGCTCAAGTGGTAGAGCACCAGCCTTGAACTGAAGTGATCAGAGACAGCACCCAGGCTCAGAGTGCAAGCCCAGCAACCAACACACACACACACACACACACACACACACACACACACACACACACAAAGTAAGGGAAGGGATGGGTGGGGGAGGTGAGAATGTGGTAGAGCTCTAGCCTTGAGAAAGACCAAGGACAGAGTTCAGGCCCTGAGCTCAAGCCCAAGACTGGCAAAAAAAAAAAAAAATCAACTGTAAATGCTAGTAATATCACAAAATAAACTAGTATTCTATTTGGCCCAAAAATGTAAACAGTAGCTTTTCCATTTTATATACAAAATTAACTATCACATCACCTGAATATAAATTTCTCCTAATAGTCTTTACTACCAGACACAGAGAAAAAAAATGCACTTGTTCTATTATTAGGTACATGTCAGGTGATAGGATTTGTTCCTGTTGAGATGCAGTTCTTGATGTGTCTCCCACGTTTCTGTATGTTTTGTATCAGCTTTTGTCCTATACTATTTTTCAAAAATATTTGTTTAGCAAAAGCCTTGAATGAGAGAAATGCTGTCTCTCCTAGACAAAAGACTAATTCATTTGTTGTACAGGATAATAAAAAAATAAGCTCTTCCCCTAGGGAACTGTTTACTAGCAAATGCTTTATTAATAAGACTTAGTTCCCTATTCTTGGAAATCCTCATCTCTAATACATATCCAGTGTGTATTCAGATTCCACCAGGCTCCTCCACATTGTCCTATGAGACTCGGGAAGCAAGGAGACCCAGAGGAGACATGAAACTCTTGCTATTTGCTGTGTGTAAATAATATAAAGTCCTTCCTTTCAGACGCAGGAGTCTCATTATCTTCTGCCAGAATTTTTGAAACTGCAGTAGATTAACTTGCTAGTTTGCAGATTCAGTAAAACTTCAGGGACTTCACAGTTTTTGACACCTTCAGCCATAAGATCACATCTGGATGCTGGAGGGGATGTGGCCAGGAAAGATCACTACTACACTGTTGGTGGGAGTGAAAGCTCGTTCAACCACTATGGAAAGCAGTATGGAAGTTCCTCAAAAGACTAAACATAGAGCTCCTGCATGACCCAGCAATCCCACTACTTGGCATTTATCCAATTGTCCAGAAAGAAGGGCATACTAAATCCACCAGCACAACAATGTTCATTGCAGTACTATTTACCAAAGATATGGAACCAATCCAGATGCCCCTCAGTTGATGAGTGGATCAATAAGATGTGGTATATATATATATATATATATATATATATATATATATATATATATATATATATATATACACACAACGGAATTCTATGCTGCTGTCAGAAAGAACAACATTGCCCCATTTGTAAAGAAATGGAAAGACTTAGAAAAAATCATATTAAGTGAATTAAGCTAGACTCAAAGTAACATAGGCTCAATGGTTTCCCTCATTTGTCATAATCAGTAGAAACCTTGGGCTCTCCTAGCAGAGATTCAAAATAGAACAAAACCTAGATACTTAAGGCCATATAGAATGACACTAAATGAAAGGACCTCCAGAAATATAGAAACAAAAGCCACATGAGTGATTGTTGTCTTTAATGTACTATGTTATCTCTCATCTCTTTTGCTGTCCCTTGAATATCTCATATTTTACAGTATTTCACCTGGTTATCTGATATATTGTGTATATGCATATTTGGTTATTTGAAGTTGGATAGGGAAGGGAGAAAAACAAGATGAGGGACAGGAGTGAGTGAAGGGAAATGGGGACCAAGACATGAGAAAGGGTATCAGTGTATGTGAAGTAATGTGCCGTCTATCTGGTGGATATAATGTAATCCTTCTATTAATTACAATAAAAAAATTATGAAAAAAGGATCACATTGGAATGCAGTTCCAGTTGGTGGGAATGACCTTACATTTTGCAACTACTTGATCATGGCACTAACATCTATCACCCTTATGGATTTGGCTCTTGACTTAGCATTGATTGGTTGAGGTACAGTTCTAATGGTTTCTACGTGGCCTTTCCTACCATAAGAGCCTTACTCCTTGGGGCAGGAGATCAATGAGGAGATTCTCCCATGTAGCAAATATGTCCAAACTAAAAAGATAAACTGCTTCAATTATTACCTGTAGACTGCTGTACTAGAGAAGATTTGTCCCTACAGAAGAGAAGCAGGTAGGGACTTGAAAGTTACTGCAGTAAGATATCTTAATGAAAATAAGAGGTGTAATAGGATGGCATGGTTGCTTCAGCATTCTCTGGAACAGATGTGGAATGAAAATGAGGAGCTCAGGGCTTTGAATTCCAAAAAAGCTTCTGTAATTGTCCTAAAAGGCTTCTGTAATTGTCCTACTCTCTATGGCTGTAGAATAGTTTCTTAAAACAAAACCTAATGTCTAAATTCATCTCTTTTGTTGTTCCTTGGTTATCTCATATTGTTACAGTATCTGACCTTGTTATCTGGTGTATTGTATATATGTTTATTTGTTTATTTAAAATAGGATAGGGAAGGGGGAAAACAAGATGAGTGGAGAGAGTAGAGAGAGGGAAATAGGGACAAAAACATGAGAAGGGCTATCAATGTTTGTGAAGTAATGCACCTTCTATCTGGCGAATATAATGTAACCCTTCTATATTAATTATGATAAAAAAGAATATTAAATTTAAAATGTTTTCAAAAAATAAATATTGCTTTTGTGACCAGTCCTAATCTGAAGCCACTTGGGGGATAAAATTCAGGGAAATGTAGCTGCTGTTTTTACTCATTAGTATAATCTACTCACCTTTCTGACATTACGTTCCATTCCCACCACACCAATGTCTTCCCATTCTTATATTAAATATCAATTTGTTTCTAATAAAAACTTAGTATTTGATCCCCCTTCATGAAGTGCTGTTTCCCCACGCCCATATACTCATGCCTAGCTTCCGCTCATCATTCATTTCTTTATATATGTCAATCACTCATATCAAATATCTCTTGCTTCAGTGAACGTTTTTAGTTGTGTCTCCAGCATGAGCTCCTCAAGTCTCCTCTGGTGAATAGTAGACAGATGTTTTCCAGGTACCACTCCCACATGTTTCCCAGAAATGAGCTCTGGAAATGAATCTTGACTGCCTTAAGTTAACAAAACTTTATTCTGGCTTAGTCATTGATTGGTGAACTGATGGCTTTCAGATGCTTTTACCAGAATCCTGTGACAATAGACTTGTTGAATATGAATCTGAAAATCATGAGACCCAGATTGTTAGTGATATTCTCCCATCCTGAGGGCAACCAGTGTAGACTGCAGAACAGAAAGTGGAACTAATTGGGTACCCAATTAGGCGTTAATCTTTTGAACCAACCAGCTCTAAAACCTTCCATACATGTATATTTTCCAGCTACATGAACCCAAAGATTTCTTATGTTATTTTTAATAAGCATCATTAGAAATGATGCACCTCTAACAAAATATAGTAATTTATTACTTCACTATCTGTAATAATCTTGATTTACTTGTTTACTTTTGATCTTTTAAAATTATATCTTCATTTTCCACTGAAATATAAACTCAAGCCAGGCATGGTGGTTCATATCTGTAGTCCTAGCTACTCAGGAGGCCGAGATCTGAGGATTATAGTTCAAAGCCAGCCCAGACACTAAAGTCCATGAGACTCTTATCTTCAATTAACCACCAGAAAACCAGAAGTGGTTCTGTGGCTCAAGGGATAGGGTGGTAGCCTTGAGTTGAAGACCTCAGGAACAGTGCCCAGGCTCAGAGTTCAAGCCCCCACCAGACAAAAACAAAAAGGAAAAGAAATATAAACTCGGTAGGATCAGATTCTTTTATTATTTATTCCTAACCCCTAGAGCAACACCAAGCATACCTAAAAACCCCCAAAGGAATTACTAAATAAACTGAATCTAGGCTGAATCTTTCTGTAGAATGTAAACTGCAGAGATAAAAAATTATCTTACCTCAAATATGGTGTTTTGATTTATGCCACAATTCTGAATCTGCTTCACTTTTCTTCTGCCTTGACCATTCTGTTCAGATCTGAGATGACTGCAGAACAGTTGTGAGTATAGAATAATTCATTACTAAATGGCTAGCATGCCTGGTATTGAAATATAGATACTGGATCTAAGTATCACTATCTTGTCCTCACCACTGTCTTGACACCTAATTAATAATGGAGAATTTTCACCCAGTTTGGAGAACTCTAGAAGTGATATAGGACTTTCTTTGAACTACAGTTGTGTTATGGTTTGTTAATCACTATAGAGGTGATATTCTTCGAATTGCAGATGTGTTCTGGGTTGTTTTGCTCCAATAAAGTTTTGCTCCAGAGACTCCTTGATTGTTCTTAATTGTTCTCTCTAGATAACTGGCTCCGGATTTCCCCTGATTGTTCCTTCTAGATAGCTTACTCTGCTTCTGTAAATAGGTGTTATTTTCTTACTTGTTATGTTCCTACATTGAAACACAGACGATTTCATTAAGAGAGTGGTGAAAGGCCCTATACGTCCTGCAGCAGTGAGTGGTGATGCTTTTCTGCAATGGAAGGCAACAGTCTAGAGGGAAGCTAGTCCTTATGAAGAGGAAAGAAAAAAGCAAGGGAGAGAGGGAAGAAGGGAGGAGGGGGGAGGGAGGGAAGAAAGAAAGAACAGAAAAGAAAAGAACAGAAAGCTACTCATCTAACTCATCCTCCCTCAGGATTTGCTTTCTAAGTTTCCCTCACTTTTTGTCATTTCGATTTTATGCAGCTTAGAGAAAGGCACAGAACAAAGGGTCATCATTTTCAAGATATATGCTTTCTCAGGCAATCTTAAATATGCCAGGAGATGGGACAATTATCTTCAAATGTGTGGTTCTACAACAGTACCTCTGGGCAGGAAATTGCTTTGAATTTTGGTTTTGGTTTTGGTTTATTTTGTTTTTCCTACTTCTAAACAGTCTGAGATTTTTTTGTGCAGTTCTTTCGCAAAGTGTCACATTTGATTAACATTAATATTTCTAACCAAAAGCATCCAAAGGTTCAATCTGCTCAAAACAAATTGAGAATTTGGGGTCCCTGCATTCCAACTGGTTTCCTCCTAAAACCACATACCTGAGCTTGAATTCAGATATTTGAGCCCATTTGGATGGTACCCTACCACATGGGCTGAACCTCATGCCCAGCTCTTCATTTTGCTGGGGTTTTGTTGTTGTTGTTGTTGTTGTTGTTGTTGTTTTGCTAGCTGTGGGGCTTGAATTCAGGGCCTGACCACTGTCCTTGGGCTTATCTCAAGGCTAACACTCTTGCCACTTGAGCCACAGCACCACTTCCAACTTTTTCTAGTATATGGTACCAAAGAATTGAACCCAGGTCTTCGTGCATGCTAGGCAAGCACTCTACCACTAGGCCAAACTCCCGGCCCCTCTTTTTGCTGTTTAATTGGAGATCAAATCTCAGACTTCTTTCTCTAGGCTGGTTTCAAACTACAGTCCTCCAAATATTAGCCTCCTGAGTAGCTAGGATTACAGGTACAAGCCACCTATGCTCAGCTTGAAACCATATCTTAACAGATGCAATATTTCATTCCTAAAATCATAGGTATAACAAGAAATAAGATAGAATTGGATGTTACTTCAAGTAATCAATATCAGCTCCAGACAAAGCTAAATACATAATCTTGATAGGAGAATCTCATTTCAATAATTCATCTTACACTCTGATCCGAAAAGTTCTAATAATTCTACTGGAAGGGGTAAATTTTAGAGTTCAATTAGATATTGCCTAACTCAGTACCTGTGTACGGAGGTGTCTATTTTTAAAAAGAGTGTTTTGTTTGGTTTTTTTCATTTGACTGTTAGGGTAATGTACAGAGGGGTTACACTTACATGTACTGAGTACATTTCTTGTTGACATTATTACTCCTTCACATGTTTTTATCCCACTTTCCCTTCCTTACTCCCCCCACAAGTTACAGAGTTCATTTCTGTGATATCACTGTTGCCTTGGTTTACCCTTTCTGTTGTCTCACCATTTTGTTGTCCCCCTTCCCTTTCCCTAATTCAAATAAACCTATAGACACTACACCAGGTACCAAAATCAGACAATTACAGCAGTGATCAAAACCATGTGGGCGGAGGGAGGGATATTAAACCACAGATCTATGGCCACCTAATCTTTGATAAGGGAGCCAAAAAAAAAATAGAATGGAAGAAAGACAGCCTCTTCAACAAGTGGTGCTGGCAGAACTGACTAAGCACCTGCAGAAAACTAAAGTTGGATCCTTCTCTGTCACCCTGCACTAGAATTAACTCCAAATGGATCAAAGACCTCGAGGTAAAAGCTGACACACTGAAAACTTTACAAGAAGGGATAGGAGACACACTAGGCCTCCTTGCCACAGGTTGAAACTTTCTCGATAAGGACCCAGAAAGACAACAAATCAGAGAAAGTCTGGATAAGGGGGACTGCATTAAACTGCAGAGCTTCTGTAAGGCAAAGGACATAGCTAGTAAATTAATTAGGAAGCCCACAGAATGGGAGAAGATCTTCACTAACCATACAATGGACAAAGGCCTCATATCTAAAATATATCAACAGCTCAAAAAATTGAATCACTCCAAAACTAATCTCCAAAGTAACAACCATCCCATTAAAAGATGGGCCAAAAAATAATAATAAATAAATAAGTAAGTAAAATTTTAAAAAAACATGGGCCAAAGACTTAAAGAGAGTCTTCTCTGAAGAAGAAATAAAAATGGCCTATAGACACATGAAGAAATGCTCGACATCTCTGGTCATAAAAGAACTACAAATCAAAACAACTCTAAGATTCCACCTCACTCCAGTTAGAATGGCCAGGATCAAGAAAACTAATGACAACAGATGCTGCAGGGGATGTGGCTAGGAGGGATCACTACTACACTGTTGATGGGAGTGCAAACTCATTCAACCACTATGGAAAGCAGTATGGCAGTTCCTCAAAAGACTAAACATAGACCTCCCCTATGACCCAGCAATTTCATTCCTTGGCATTTACCCAATCGTCCAGAAACAAGGACATACTAAATCCACTAGCACAATGATGTTGATTGCAGCACTATTTACCATAGCAAAGATATGGAACCAACCTAGATGTCCCTCAGTTGATGAGTGGATCAACAAGATGTGGTATTTATACACAAAGAAATTTTATGCTGCTGGGGCCCGGGAGTTTGGCCTAGCGGTTAAAGTGCTTGCCTAGCATGCACAAAGACCCGGGTTCGATTCCTCGGTATCCCACATACACAACCAAGCCGGAAGTGGCAGAGACGAGACTGCAACAAGCGACAGAGAGCGAAAGCAAGCAAGCAGAGCCCAACCGAGTGGTGGCCGGAGCGAGCGGGGCCGGAGCGTGCGGGAGCGAGCGGAGCCAGAGCCAGCGAGGCCGGAGCGAGCGGGGCCGGAGCGAGCGGGGCCAGAAAGAAAGAGAAGGGGGCCAAAAAAAAAAAAAAAAGAAATTCTATGCTGCTGTCAGAAACTACAACATTGTCCCATTTATAAGGAAATGGAAAGACTTAGAAAAAATCATATTAAGTGAAGTAAGCCAGACTCAAAGGAAGATAGGCCTCATTTGTCATAATCAGTAGAAACCTTGGGTTCTCCTAGCAGAGATTTACAATAGAACAAAATCTAGAGACATTAGGCCAAATAGTATGACACTAAATGTAAGGACCTCCAGGATAAGAAAACAAAAGCCGTATAATGAGTGACTGTTGTCCTTAATGTACTATGTTATCTCTCATCTCTTTTGCCATCCTTTGGTTATCTCATATTGTTACAATATTTCACATTGTTATCTGATATATTTTATATATGCTTAATTGCTTATTTGAAATTGGATAGGGAAGGGGGGAAATCAAGATAAGCGGGGGGGGGGGGGGGGGGGGGGGGGGGATGGGGACCATGTCATAAAAAAGGGTATCAATGTTTGTGAAGTCATGCACCTTGTATCTGGTGAATATAATGTAACCCTTCTATTAATCACAATAAAAAAGGAAAAAGAAATAACTTCACACAGTACATTAAAAACAACCACCAAAAAACCCTCTTCTTTCCCTGTTCTGGAGCTCAACATCATTTTATATGGTCATAAGTACATAAATAGTGAGCAATTGTGATCCTCTGCTAGGGTTATCCTAAATATATACTAATTGTTACAAATGAGGGAAACCATACAGTCTATGTTTCCTTGGATCTGGCTTACTTCACTTAACATGATTTTTTCCAAGTGTTTCTATTTCCTTACAAAGGGGGAGATGTCATTCTTTCTGATGAAAGCATAGATTTCCATTGTGTATATATACCACATTTTCTTGATCCATTCATCTACTAAAGGGCATCTGGGTTGGTTCTATTTCTTATCTATGGTAAACAATGTCGCAATGAATATAGTTGTGCTGGTTGCTTTAGTATGGCCTTGTTTGTGGACATTTGGGTAAATGCTCAGAAGTGGGATTACTGGGTCATAGGGGAGCTCAACAAACCCTCAAAGAAACAACTACTCCACTAAAAAGTGGGCCAAAGACTTAAAGAGACTTATCTGAAGAGGAAAGAAGAATGGCCTATAGACACATGAAGAAATGCTTCACATCTCTGGCCATAAAAGAAATGCAAATCAAAACAATTTTGAGATTCCACCTCACCCCAGTTAGAATTCTAATAACAATAGATTCTGGCAGAGATGTGGCCAGAAGGGAATGCCACTACACTGTTGGTGGGAGTGTAAACTTGTTCAGCCACTCTGAAAAGCAGTATGGAGGTTCCTTAAAAGGTTTTAGCAAAGATTTATTTTAGTATAATAAGGAAAGTAGATGTAGTCAAAGACAGAAACACAATTCCTGTTCCCCACATAAGAAATGGGAGTTACAGACTCCCTGGATGCTTCTTTAAAGCCCTTTGTCTTTCTTCTGCACTTGAGCATTTCCTCTTCTATTATGCTTATCTGGGAGAAGATGATTTGCTCTTAAAGCATCTTTTCCTTAGTATAGACTGAAAGTTTATGTCCCAGAAAATTCATATGTAAAACACTAAATCCCAGCATAGTTATATTTGCAGATGGGGCACTTAGAATTTAATGAGATTAAAGTTATTAGTGTTCTTGTAAGAACAGAAATCTGCAAGTGCCTGTCACACAGACATCCATCTGGGAACAGAGAAGACAAGGCTTCTTCTAAAAGTGAAGAAGAGGGCCCTCACTAGAAATTAGCCCTTATAGGTCTTTATCCAAGACTTCCAGCATCCAGAACCATGCAAAAATTAACTTCTGTTGCTTAAGACACTGCAAGGTTTTGTTGTATCAGTCCAAGCAGACTAAAATAGCAACTATCACAAGATTTGTTTGGTGTGTTTTTTTTTTTCAAATTTGTAACTCACATAGGCTAAGATACTGTATTTGAAAGTACCTTGAGTATAGAAGTATAATAATAGACAGTAGTATTCATATGCATGAGAGAAAAAGTTTGTTGGGTTTTAAAGGATACCTTTGTGATGTATTCAAAGATATATTTTAATGTTATTAATTAATGGTAGCTGTGGTTTCTTTTAAGCAAGCATTGATTCTTTCTGTGAAGTTTATACCTTTTTCTTGGCCTTGACCAAAATTACAAAATCATTTGTGCAATCTAAAATTATTCTTCCAACACAAATAGTTCCAAATCATAGTGCTTCCTCAAGAACTTAGAATTACCCAAATAAAATCCTATAATGAGAGTTTTACATTCAGACTATATACTTTACCAGGCTGGGAGCGTGGCCTCGTAGTTGAGTACTTGCCTGGCATGCATGAAGCCCTGGATTCAATTCCCTGGTACCACATACATAGACAATGTCAGAAGTAGTACTGTGGCTCAAGTGGTAGAGTGCCTTAAGGAAAGCCAAACAATAGTGCTCACGCCCTGAGTTCAAGAAAAAAAACAAAACTGTGGTAAACATCCTCTAAAATCAGGAACTAGACAAAGATGTCCACTCTCTACACTCCTCTTCAATTTAGTATTCAAATTCCTAACCAGAACAGTAAGTCAAGATACAAACATAAAGGAGATCCAGATAGGGAAAGAAAACATAAAATTCTCCTTCTTTACAAGATGACATGACCTTGTATTTAAAGACCCCCATTTACTCCTCTCCCAAATTACTCAAGCTGTTCTAAAACTTGGGCAAAATAGAAGAGTATAAAATTAATGTACAAAACTCAGTACTGTATGCCAACAATGAAAAAAACAAGGCTGAAATCAGAAACGCAACTCCTTTTACAATAGCCTCAAAAAAAAAAAAAAACTAGGAATTAACTTCATCAAAGAAGTGAAGGATCTCTATGATGAAAACTTTAAAAACCTGGGGACGGGCTAGGAATTTGGCCTAGTGGTAGAGTGCTTACCTAGCATGCATGAAGACCCAGGTTCGATTCCTCAGTATCACATACACAGAAAAAAGCTAGAAGTGGTACTGGGCTCAAGTGGTAGAGCTCTAGCCTTGAGAAAGCCCAAGGATAGTGCTCAGGTCCTGAGTTCAAGCCCAGGCCTGGCAAAAAAAAAAAAACTGGGGAAAAAGGATATTAAAGCAGCTTCAAGGAAGTGGAAAAACTTTCCATACTACTGCACTGGGAGGACTGACACCTTGAAAATTGGACACTGCCGAAAGCTATCTGCAAATTCAATGCAATACCCATCAATATCCCAACAACATTCTTTAATGAAATAGAATCAATCCAAATCTTCATATGAAATAATAGAAGACCCCAAATAGCAAAAACAATCCTTAGCAGGAAACTTAGTGCTGGAGGAACATAACAAACTTCAAACACTATTATAAAGCCATGGTTATAAAAACAGCTTGGTACAGGAACATAAACATGCCTGCGGATCAACAGAATGAAATTAAAGAACCAGAAATGATCCCACAGACCTATGGCTACCTAATCTTTCATAAGAGAGCTAAAATTGTCAGATGGAAAAAATCCTCTTCAACTAATGGTGCTGCCAGAATTGGCTATACATCTGTAGAAAACTGAAGTTAGATCCTTACATATCCATCACCCTATACCAGAATCAACTCCAATTACATCAAAGACCTCAGGGTAAGAGCAGATGCCCCGAAAATATTTTAGGAAGGAATTCAAAACACTAGGGCTCCTTGGCACAGGTTGGAACTTTCTAAATAAAGATCCAGAAACACAACAAATCAAAGAAAGGCTGGATAAATGGGATTGCATTAGACATCCGAGCTTCTGCATGCTTTCTGCATAGCAACAAACATACCTAGCAAGATAAATAGAAATCCCACAGTTTGAGATTAGATTTTCACTTACTATGCAACAGACAAAGACTGCACATCAAAATTTTACCTAGAGCTCAAAAAATTAAACCCCTAAAAACAAATCCTCAAAGAAATAAGCACTCCGTTAATAAGTGAGCCAAAGAATTAAAAAGAGAATCCTCTGGAGAGGAAATAAGAATGACTAATAAACACATGAAGAAATGTTCAACATCTATGGTCATAAAAGAAATGCAAATCAAAACTACATTGAGATTCCATCTGACCCAAGTTAAAATGGACATTATTTAAACAAAGACAGGATGTGGTCCAAAATAACACTACTACACTGTTGGTGGTAATGTAAACTTGTTCAACTACTCTAGAAAGCAGTATGGAGGTTCCTCAAAAGGCTAAACATAGAGCTCAGCAATCCCACTCCTGGACATTTACCAACATGATCAAACACAGCCACACTAAAGCTACCAGAACAACTGTGTTCACTGTAGCATTATTTACCATAGCCAAGATAAGGAACCAATGCAGATGCCCTTCAGTAGATGAATGGATCACAATTGCTCAATAGGTATGTACTTATGACCATATAAAATGATGCTAGGCCGGGAGTTTGGCCTAGTAATAGAGTGCTTGCCTACCATGCACGAGGACTCAGGTTCGATTCCTCAGTACCACAGACAAAAGGAAAAGCTGGAAGTGGTGCTGTGGCTCAAGTGATAGAGTGCTAGCCTTGAGAAAGCCTAAGGACAGCGCTCAGGCTCTGAGTTCAAGCCCCAGGACTGACAAAAATAAATAATGTTAATTGAAATCAACTTCAGAATAGGAAAAGAAGAGGGCTTTTTTTTTAATGTACTGTGTGAAGTTACTTCTTTTTGTTTTGTTTTTTTACTTTGATTTGTCCCTTTTTGTCACTGTTTTTTGTTTGGTTTTGTTTTATTTTATTTTGGTACCCTGTATTTTGTATACATTTATCTGAGTTACATAAGGGAAGGAAAATAACAAAGTGGTGAGACAAAGGACAAAAGGAAAACTAATGCACAGCAGTATTCACAAAACACTATCTTGGTGAGAGGCGTTGTGACTCACACCTGTAATCCTGGTTACTGAGGAGGCTGAGATCTGAGTTTCAAAGGTTCAAAGCCAGCCTGGCCACTAAAAAGTCCATGAGACTCTTATCTCCAATTAACCACCTGACAACCAGAAGTGGCCCTGTGGCTCAAGGAATAGAGTGGTAGCCTTGAGCTGAAGAGTTCAGGGCCAATGCCTGGGCCCAGAGTTCAAGTCCCATGACAGACAAAAACTAAAAAACACTATCTTGGAAATGTACTTTAAAACTTGAGGGGGAGGGGAGTTGGAAGGAGGGAAAGCAGGAGAAGGGGAGGGAGGGGGAACAATGTTTGACAAGAAATGTACTCATAGCCAACGACATGGCTCATGCCTGTAATCCTAAATATTCAGGAGGCTGAGATCTGAGGATCAAGGTTCAAAGCCATCCCGGGCACAAAAGGACCTGAGAATCTTATCTCCAATTAATCTCTAGAAAAATGGGAAGTGGGACTTGGCTCAAGGTTAGGGCAGTAACCTTGAGCTGAAGAGCTCAGGGACAGCGCCCCGGGTGTTCAAGCCCCATGACCCACAAAAAATAAAAGTAAAAAAAGAAATGTACTCATTACCTTACTTATGTAACTATAATCCCTTTGTGCATCACCTTTACAATAAAATAAAAATACTGTTAAAAATAAATTAATTTACAAAACCCAGTAAGAAACAAATACATGTAAAATAACTGTAATAAAATTATTTATGTTGTAGAGATATTAAGTGCAACAATGGGTCTCACCATCAGCAGTAGTAACAATACATTGCAATTGTTATTCATAACAATAATAATTGCTAAAACTAAATGAGCTCTTCCTATAGGCTGATTGTTGTATTAAATGTATTACTGGTATTAACACATTTAATCCTTATGACTACCTCTTTAGTTAGGTGAAACCATTATCCCCATTTTAGAGCCAAAGAAACTAATTCAGAGAGATATTAAATATCTTCCTATGTAAAGATCCTAGTGCTAGAAAATAAGATACCATGAGAAAAGACACTTGGATGTAGAGAAAAACCAGGAGACCATTGATTTAGAATTAGAGTGTAACAGACATTGCTAGTACTGTGTCACTTCCCCTCTGCCTCCTCTATGTTCAGGTAGCAGCTGTGGATTCTAAGTACATTTGGGTTTATTCCTAGTGCCAGTGTTCTGCTTGCAGCCTGGATTGCTCATCTTCCCATATCATGACGTTGGGCTTTCTCATCCTCTGCTAGAGGTCACATTGTGCTCAGCCAAGGGCAGCTGAGTAGCTGATGCTCCCAGAAGGAAATACTTAACTGCTGGAGGACAGAGCTACTGGAGAGATGCTCTGATGCTCATCTTTCTGGGTATCAATTCTGAAAAGCCTTCTGTCCATCTGAGAGATTCCTGAGGATTCAAGCTTTGTGGCCTATCTCAGAGATAAGTAAGGTACTATAATTGGCCATTTTTCCTTCCCTGCCTTATGTACCTACTCCCTCACTTCTGCTTGCTGAGTCACTTGTCAGAAAGACCTATCTCTCATCCAGCTGAAACTCTACTCTGGAGAAACCCAAATTGAATACATTTGCCCCTTTTAACTAAATAAATGATGCAGGACACCTAGGCATGAGTTTCACTCACTTTATGAATATTAGGTGCCATGCTCATTATACAGATCTGATTACTTTTAATAATTTCTTAAAGACTTATGAAGCAGCAGGAGATTTGGGGACAGATAGAGTTTAAGTTTTTTTTAGAAAACTATTCTTAGCACTTGCTGAAATGTTTCACGCTAAAGAGAAAATTCTTTCACTCAACAAGACACTGATTAGATCTTTAGGTAACAGTTCCTATGGCAACACTCCAGTCTGCAATATTCCATTATTTTTCAATCCTGCCTCTCAACCAGAGACTAGAGTCCTCTACACAGCCATCCTCTCTAATTCCACCACTCAATGTTTTTTCTACCTTTTAATTTACTTCCTCAAATTTTCCTACTTTGAAAGTAGATTTAATTAATTGAGAATATTTCATTAGTCTATATATTCTTTATATGGGTATATATTTGGTGATATAAGGATAATAACCATATAAGGGTAATTATATACTAATCAGATATTTTAGACCCTCTATAAAAGTGCCTCACTCTACCTTTCTTGGCAGAAGCTAAGATTATGTGACATATTAAAGGACCAGAGAGCCCTCGTGCCAATATTACATAAGTCATAAATTATTTATTCACTACAAGTTTAATAAGATCAAGGAATATTTCAGAGACTAGACTTGGTAATAATAACACACTTTGAACAAGAAGACATGGCCACTGAACTCAGAGAACTTACATCTAGAGCAAACTCTAGAGGATTCAGAGAAATAAGCCATCATCCACACCGGTGATTAAGTGGTGATGTAGGGCAAGCACAGACAACTACAGAGGGCAGTTCTATTTTTAGGGGTTTTTTTCCCTTTGGATGTGTGTGTGTGTGTGTGTGTGTGTGTGTGTGTGTGTGTTGTTTCTCAGGCTGAACTCAAGACCTCCTGCTTTCACTTGGCTTTTTTTTGCTCAAGGATAATTCTCTATCATTTGAGCCACATCTCCACTTTTTGCTGACTAATTAGAGATAAAAGTCTCTTAGATTTGGGGCCAGGAGGTTGGCCTGGTGGTAGAGTGCTTGCCTAGCATGCACAAAGACCCGGGTTCAATTCCTTGGTACCACATACTTGGAAAAAGCCAGAAGTGGTGCTGAGACTCAAGTGGTAGAGCTCTAGCCTTGAGAAAAATCCAAGCACAGTGCTCAGGCCCTGAGCTTAAGCCCAGGACTGGCAAAAAAAAAAAGTCTCTTAGATTTGTCTGTGCAGCTGGATTTGAACTATGATCCTCAAATCTCAACAGCCTGAGTAACTAGAGTTACATGCCTGAGCCTGGCTAGTTTTTTTTCTTTCTTTCATATATTTTTTGTTGCAGTTAATAGAAGGGTTACATTATATTCACCAGATAGAAGGTGCATCACTTCACATACATTGAAACCCTTTCTCATATCTTGATCCCCATTTCCCTCCCTACCCCTCATCTTGTTTTCCCCCCTTCCCTATCCAATTTCAAATAACCAAATATGCATATATACAATATATCAGATTAGTTTTTTCTTTTATGCTGTTATGAATAGTATTATTTTCCTGATTTTCTTTCTCATGTTGTTCATTATTGATACATAGAAAAACTGCTCATATATATATATATATATATATATATATATATATGAATAGAGACAGACAGACAGATAGATATGTCAATCATGGAGCTTGAACTCTAGGCCTGGGAGCTGTCCCTAAGCTCTTCAGCTCAAGGGTTAGTGTTCTATCACTTTGAACCACACTTTCGTTTCCAGTTTTCTGGTGGTTAATTAGAAATGAGTCTCATGGACTTTTGTGCCCTGGCTGGTTTTGAACCATAGTCCTCAGATCTCAACCTCCTGAGTAGCTAGGATTACAGGCTTGAGCCACTGGCACCTGGAAGAACTATTCATATTTTTATATTGATTTTTACCCTACTACATTACCAATAATTTTTATCATATGTAAGAGATTTTTGGTGGTGAGTTCAGTCTTTTGCATATAGAATCACATCACCTGCAAATAAGTATAATTTGACTTCTTCCTTTTCTATTTTCATCCTATCTTTTCTCTGTTCTTTCTCTTCTTATTCTAGGCCAAGAAATCAAGTCTAATTAAATAAGAGTTAGGGGAATAGATATCCTTGTTTTGTTCCTGACTTTCAGGGGTTTTGCTATTAAGGGTGGAGTCTTCCTCTAATACTCTCCAATAAACCAGTTCCTCTACCTATAAACCATTTTTTTCTATTTTCTCTCCATCACTTAATTCTTTATTGTTGAAACTCCTTGCCACCTTTCTTGATTGTTTTTCAACCACTGCACCACACAATTTTCTGCCCAAAATCTGTCTGCTTTAAATGCAATCTTTTATTATGGTTCATGTACATAAAATAATTCAGTGTTCTCTTATTGCTTATACAACCCTTGTCTCCTTTTGATCTATTTTAAACTTTTTTTGCCAGTCATGAGGCTTAAACTCAAGGCCTGGTCACTGTCCCTGAGCCTCTGTGCTCAAGGCTAGCACGCTACCACTTGAGCCACAGAATCATTTCCAGCTTTTTCTGTTTATGTGTATTGAGAAATCAAACCCAGGGCCTCATGCATATACTAAGCAAGCACTCTACCATTAAGCCACATTCCCAGTCCCTATTTTAAAAAACTTTTTAATGTCCTTTTGTTGCAGTCTTCAATCCTCTCTCATTTTCTCTTTATCTGTCCCCTTCTCTTTATCTCTGTTTATCTCTCTGTCTGTCTGTCTAACTCTCTGTCTGTCTCTCTCTTTCTCTCTCTCCCCCCCCTCTCTCTCTCACACACACACACACACACACAAAACCCATTTATTTGTCTCTATAAACTTTTTCCAACCCCCTCATCAAGGTATCAAGAAAACTTTTGCTGCTACTGAAATTTCTCTTTCATACATTCATTTTATTTTCCTATATGATTTCCAATAATATTGAAGTTCTACACTATGCTTCAGGTCAGCATGCATTAAAGATACCATATCTTTCAAGAAGTTTTGAGCATATGCATAATAATCATGCAAAGAAATCAAAGTGACATATACCTACAGATCTGGAAAGGAACTCATGAAACTTTAAGCATTCAGATTTGTGACCATTTCTTTTTCAGAAACACTAAAGGAATATATGAACACCTAAATTAGCAGAAAAATGAAAATAAAAATTAAAGCCTTAGCTTTGAAAGGTCCATTGTTCATTAGATAAACATATCAAGCTCTGTATTTAGAGGGAAGAAAAGGCCAATTCATGTTTATAAATATGCCTACAAATATCCTATAAACTCAATTATTCTCAGTCAAAATCAAGTAATTTGGAAACTCAATTCAATTTCATTTAATCCCTCATTAATAATGTTGCACACTTAATGTATTACTTAAATGTTTTCACTGTATTACCTTTATTTTTACCTTAAATCACTAAAGTACATCTCATTTTTCTACTGCCACAATAGTTGCAGAGAAGAATGAAAGGGGTATGGCTAAAGGACCATTTATCAAAGTCGGTAATTCATCTTACAGTCCAGTTTGTTTGAACTATATTGTGTTTCATATGTTGTAATATTCATTTACTTTATGTAGTCATTAGTTGTCAGATCTGTGATGAGTAAAATGTCAGCCAGAATGCCATCAAAATAGTTTGCCTAATCAATTTTGTATTTGTTACTTTTCAAATCCAATTAATTGGCATAATTACTATTTTTCCAGCTGGGAGCATGGCCTCGTGGTAGAGTACTTGTCTACCATAAACAAAGCCCTGGGTTTGATTCTCCAGAATCACATAGACAGAAAAAGCCAGAAATGGCGCTATGGTTCAAGTGGCAGAGTGTTAGCCTTGAGCAAAAAGTGCCCAAGGACAGTGTCCAAATCACTGGGCGCAGTGGCTCATGCCTGTAATCCTAGCTATTCAGGAGGCTGAGATCTGAGGATCTTAGTTCAAAGCCAGCCCAGGCACTGCAAAGCCGTAAGACTCTTATCTCCAGTTAACTCTAGAAAATAGGAAGAGAAGCTGTGGCTTGAGGGTAGAGCGGTAGCCTTGAGCAGAAGAGCTTAGGGACAGCTTCCAGGCCCAGAGTTCAAGCCCCACGACCCCCCTGCCAAAAAAAAAATCCTATTTTTCTCTGAAATCTCTTGAAGGAAATGAATGTCTGAATTAGTATTGTTAGGAAGATAAGTATTCCTGTATTTGACTCAGTGCTTTCAAACAGTAGAATGATTTTTAAAAATATCAGTCTTCTCAGAATGGCGATTAGGAGAAATCTAAAGAGAATTATCACAGAGACTGAGTCAATTTTTCATTCATTACTACATCTATATCATCATACAGCTCATATGTAACTTACGGTGAATTTCAAATATAACATTGCCATAAACTATCATGATACTTAATCATGTCACTAGAATAATATAGAGACAATGGTTCCAGATTTGCTATAGTGATTTAACAAGGCCATCAAGGAACTTTTACTCTGCCAACCTCAATGTGTTGACTTTTAGGCTTTTAGATATTGTAAATTCATGGTCACAAGATGGCTGCTGCACATTCAGGCATCACATCAGCATATCCCAAGGAAACAATAACATTTTACACAGTCATCTCAAGCTAATTTTAATTTATGCTAAATCACATAGCTACATACAGTTTAAAAAATGTGGCGAAGATCAGTAAAAATGTCATAATTAATTTCATAGCTTAGACAAATTGTAACTGTTCTTTTAACAAAAATTATCTCTTATTTTAAAAAAAATTATTGTTAAGCCAGTTGCCTGTGCCTCACACCTGTACTCCTAGCTATGCAGGGAACTGAGATCTGAGAATCACAGTTGGAGGCCAGCCTGCTCAGGAAAAGCTGTAAGATTCTTAACTCAGGAAAAGCTGTAAGATTCTTAACTCCAACTACCCACTAGGAAACCAGAAGTAGAGCTGTCACTCAAAGTGGTAGAGTGCTAGCCTTCAACAAAAAGAGTTCAAGGATAGTCCCCAGGCCCTAAATTCAACTTCTATGACAGAAACAAAATTCTTTTTAAAAAACAAATAAGCAACTCCTTCCTGAGAGGAAGGAAGTGGAAGAGACTGATGAGATGGATCAGGTAGAACTGGTGGACATTGATTCAAATCAGGAGAGATGGTGCCGTTATAATGGAAAAGCATATGAGGAACACCCTAGAGATGGTGTTCAGTAACAGACCTCGTAATGGGGCCAGTGAATAGTGCTATAGGCATTTTAAATGCACTAGTGAATGAGTGAAGGACTGTAATCAGAAGCTCACTCTTTGCTATTGTTTTTTGTTGTAATATTCAACTACAGTAGTGTTTTAAAGTTAAATGAAGAATAAATACATATAAAAGCTCAAAAAAAAAAAAACCCAAATCAGCAGAAGCAGTTGCTGATGCCTCACTAGTGTTATACTCTGCAGACTGAGTCCCCTGCAGTTCTGAAAGCAAAAAGTAGAACTAAGGGCCAGGAGTTTAGCCTAGTGGTGGAGTGCTTGCCTAGCTTGCACGAAGATCCAGGTTCCATTCCTTGGTAACACATACATAGAAAAAAGCCAGAAGTGGTGCTGTGGCTCAAGTGTTAGAGCTCTATCCTTGAGAAAAACCAAGGATATAGTTCCTAGGCCTTGAGTTCAAGGCCCAGGACTGGCAAAAAAAAAATAGACCTAATCAAACTAAAGCCAAGCTATTAGATAGATTTCACCCACACACACACACACATACCTTTCGGGATCTAGGAGATAATTTTCTTGCATTTTCCAACTTCAGAGGCTGTCTATATTTCTTGTTTCATGGGCCTTTCTCTCATCCCTCTAACCTCTGCTTCCAACTTCTCTCATTTGACTTTCCTGCCTTTTACAAAAGTATAGTGGTGTGTGTGTGTGTGTGTGTGTGTGTGTGTGTGTGTGTGTGTGTGTGTGTGTCCTTGCATGCCTGTCCTGGGGCTTGAATTCAGGACCTGGGTGCTAACCTTTAACTTTTTCTTCTCAAAGTTGGTTCTCTATCAACCTTGGAGATAGGAATCTCCTCCCAGGCTGGCTTCAAACTTCTCAGATCTCAGCCTCCTGTGTAACTAGGATTATAGGTATGAGACACCAGCACCTGATTTCCTTCTCTTACAAAGACTTTTAAAATTAACATTTAGGAATCACTAAATGGGCAAGGGAGTTAAATAGAGACTTCTCAGAAGAAGAGGTAAAAATGGCAAAGAAACACATGAGGAAATGCTCATCATGCTGGCCATACAGGAAATGCAAATAAGAACAACCCTGAGATACCACCTCACCCCAGTCAAAATGGCCAATATTCTGAATTCAGACAATGGCAAATGCTGGTGGGAAAGTGGAGAAAGAGGAACCCTACTGCACTGCTGGTGGGAAGGTAAACTAGTACAACCACTTTGGAAGGCAGTCCAGAGGTTCCTCCAAAAATAAAAAATAGACCTTCCCTACGACCCAGCCTTACCACTCCTAGGCATCTACCCCAAACAACATGAGCCAGGATATGACAAGAACACCTGCACAGCCATGTTTATCACTGCACTATTCACAATGGGCAAGATATGGAAGCAACTCATATGCCCAGCTACAGATAAAGGGATCCAAAAAATGTGGTACCTAAATACAACGGAATTCTACAAAGCCATCAGAAATTACAAAATAATGGTATTTGCAGGGAAATGGATGAAACTAGAACAAATCATGTTGAGCAAGATAAACCAGGTCCAGAGAGATGATATGCGGGTGTTAGATTTAAAACATAATGAGACAGGTATGAATAGCTAGGACTCAAGACGCCCATACACAGTGAAACCAAAAGTCTTAGAGAAAAACACCAAATTATAACACCCAAGCACCTCTTCATACGTACGTAAAATAATATATAGAGTGAAAACTACCCTAAAGATAAAGCAGCAAAGGACCTCTTGTTAATTTGTCATATCAGTTTTTTTTTTTGAGATGACTCTGTATTCTTTGCCTCACACATGGTGCAAACAGGTGCACAGATGAAGGAAGGTGGGAGGAGGGCACGGAATCAGGGGAAAGTGGGTGGGAAAGTACAGCAATGGGCCCATCAGCTGCTCTAGACATCGATGAAAGTAAACTTAGCAACTCAGGGACAGTGAGGGAAAGGCAGAAATGGGAGAGAAAAAGGGAACTACTGAAACTCACAGGAAAGAAATGTACATATCACTTGATCGAGAAGAAACAATGTTATCATTAATATGCAAAGACTTAAATGTTTTTCTCCTATAAAACTTCAAGTCTCTGTATTTTTTGTTAATTATAAGCTTTGTAAATCAGAATGATGATGATTATGTATTTAATTACTCAATCTCAATTTAAAAAATTACATTTAGATCTTACTAGAGCCCTCAAAATAGCCTATGTCAAAATCCTTAACTTAGGGGCCAGGAGTTTGGCCTAATAGTAGAGTGCTTGCCTAGCATGCACAAAGCCCTGGGTTCAATTCCTCAGTACCACATGCACAGAAAAAGCAGGAAGTGGTGCTGTGATTCAAATGGTAGAGTGCCAGCCTTAAAAAAGCCCAAGGACAGTGCCTAGGCCCTGAGTTCAAGCCCCAGGACTGGAAAAATAAGAAGAAAGGAAGAAAGGAAAGAAAGGAAAGAAAGAAAGAAAGGAAAGAAAGAAAGGAGGAAAGAAGAAAGAAAGAAAAAGGGAAAACAGCATTAACTTAATCATATCCACAAGATCTCATTTGCATATAAAGTAACATATTTACAGGTTTCTGGGAACAAAAAGCAACCATCTTGGCTGATGAGAGCATTATTCTGCCTATTACAAGATATTCTCACTTTCCTCTAGAAATAGTTTGTTTTATCAAGAAATCGGCCTAGCTGTTGAAAAACTTTCAGAATCTTCCATGCTCAGTATATCTTATACGTCCCTCTCCTCATGTCCATCTCTGCAAGTATTAGAAAGGAAAGAAAAATAAATATTTCCCTTGTATTTAACTATGAATAATAGTATCCTTCAAAACTATATAATGTTATTGTAGTAGAGTTAGAAGTTAAAAGCCAGACTTTCAAATATGTATATTGTTCTCTATGTACCACGATAACAATATTAAAATAAATAGATTTGCTGTCCCTTGGTTATCTCATATTGGTATAGTATCTCACTTTGTTATCTGATATATTGAATTTATTTGTATTTGGATATTTGAAATTTGATAAGGAAAGGGGGAAAACCAAGACGGGTGGGGGGTGTGGGGGGGGGAGGGAAATGGGTACCAAGACATGTGAAAGGGTATCAATGTATGTGAATTAATGCACCTTCTATCTGGCAAATATCATGTAACCCTTTTACTAATTACAATAAAAAATAAATTAAAATTAAAAAAGAAAAAAAAGAAATAGAAGATAAAACTAGAAGAGAATAGAGAGGAAAGTTGTCTCTTTAGAAGGCTATAGCTTCATCATATTGTTCAGAGATGTGTATTATCCATTCCAAAATGCTACACCATTTTACTTTACTTTTTTTAAACCCTTTCTTTGGAAAATAAAAGCAAATTATGAATGGTTCTAGTGGCTTGCCACTTTAAATCATTTTACAGGTTAAACTGTTGACTTTAAAGCAAGTCTACAATGTTTAAAAAAATTGAAGAAATTTCTATTACAAACAAAATTAATGCATAGGGCCAGTGTTTGATAGAACTTAGAATGAAAGGGAGATTCTGAATGTTGCTACTAGCATGAAATCACCTTGGAAGACATAAAACAACATAGCATAGGGCTTGTTTATACTCATCACGAGATAAAACCTAATGAAGATGGTCTTCAATACGTAAAACTTCAGAAAAATCTTCAGAATCAGTCATACCCAAAAGGAAGCAATATATTATCATCAGCCGTCAATGCAGAGTGCCATGGGAGGTGCAAAGTATAAAGTGTTTACAGGAAATGAATGAGTAAGATATGTAGCCACAGATCATTTTCTCAAAAATGGTGAAAGCTTCATTCACAGCAGGATATTTCCAATACTCTCCTCAGGATATATATTTGAATTTTGATTCTACCTGGGATAATTTAATCCTAGAGTTAGAAGGAAAAAAAAAAAGGAAAAGAAAAGACAATCAGACCGGAATGTCTGACTCTCAGTCAGATGGCAAGATCCTAGTTGTTACGCCCTCATCTCTCACCTGTCTTTCCCCAAGTGTACTGCAAATCCATCATTTCTGTTGTGTTATCATTCATGTCTTCCACTTCAATTCACCTACAGATCTTTTCTCAGAAAACAAAACCCACAGTTAGTTTCCCCCTCTTTTTCAGGAAATTTGTCTGGTCTTTTTACTACTGCCTTGGAAATCCCCAGGGTCTTGAGACCTAACGTGTTGTTAGAAGCTTTGAAGAATACTCTTCAAATAGTCTTTTATTTCACCACAAGCCCTGAGTCTTGCTCATATATTCTTTCCCACCACCTCGGACCTTCCTTCCACCGCAAAAACAAGCTTCCCCAACAACTTAACAAAATAGTAGTCACATTCATTAAATTGTCACTACAATCAAAGTCTGAAGTGATTTTCACCAAAAGGCAAAAACTGAGCATGCATAACAAGTATATCCAGTGAAAGAAAGAAACAATAAAATGTTGCCAGTCCTGGGCTTGAGCTCAGGGCCTGAGCACTGTCCTTGGACTTTCTCAAGGCTAGAGCTCTACCACTTAAGCCTCAGCACCACTTCCGGCTTTTTTCTATGCATGTGGTACCAAGGAATTGAACCCAGGTCTTCATGCATGCTAGGCAAGCACTCTACCACTAGGCCAAACTCCCTGCCCCAGTGGTCTACTCTTTTATTCAATCCCAGCTACCTAGTAGGTGAAGACTTCAGGTCAGCTCCAGCAAAGTTAGTGAGCCGCTGGTGAAGGGATGAAACTGATCAAGATGTGTTGTACTCACAAATTGACATGTTGAATTGAAAACTCTTTGTACAACTACTTAAAGATAAGAGAATAAAGCCAGATGTGGTGGCTCACGCCTGTAATCCTAGCTACTTAGGAGGCTGAGATCTGAGGATGGCAGTTCAAAGCCAGCCTGGGCACTGAAGTCTGACAGACTGTTATCTCCAATTAACCACCAGAAAACCGGAAGTGGCACTGTGTCTCAAGTGGGAGGGAGGTAGCCTTGAGCTGAAGAACTCAGAGAGAACATCCAGGCCCAGAATTCAAGTCCCACGACCAACAACAACAACAAAAAGATAAGAATAAAAATAAATTAATTACTTTTTTTTGGTGGGTCATAGGACTTGAACTCTGTCTGGGCCTGGGTGCTTTCCCAGAGCTCTTCAGTTCAAGGCTACCACCCTACCCCTGGGCCTGGGTGTTATCCCTGAGCTCTTCAGTTCAAGGCTACCACCCTGCCCCTTGACCCACAGCCCTACTTCCCATTTTCTGTTGGTTATTTGGAGATAAGGGTCTCGTGCTCTTTAGTGCCAGAGGTGGCCTTGAACCGCAATCCTCAGATCTCATCCTCTTGAGTAGGTAGGATTATAGGTGTGAGCCACTGTGCCTGGCTAAATAAATTATTAAAAGCATTGGAAATGTAGTACCAGGTCCAAGATTCAATCCCTAGTATCCTAAAAAAAAAAAAAAAAGAAAGAAGGAAGGGAGGGAGGGAGGAAAAGAGAGAAAAGGAAAGACAGAGAGACAGACAAAGACAGAGACAGAAATAAGTGCAATACAGTCATGAAAAACTGATTCCTAAACAGAAGATTCTAAGTTGTTGTGTATAAAATTCAGACAGGGTTTCAAATTGTTCTTTTGCCAGTACATATATTCTGCTCCTCAAAATCAACTTAGGAATCAGAAAAACTGATTCCTAAACAAAAGATTCTAAGTTGTTGTGTATAAAATTCAGAATGGTTTCAAATTGTTCTTTTGCCAGTACATATATTCTGCTCCTCAAAACCAACTTCATGCTTAAGCTCTGTTTGAAGAAATCAAATTTGATTTTCAAAGTTTTGAAAATAAAATTTTGCCTAGCTGAATTTGAGAAGTTGGTTTTGAATGTTTGCTTTAAGCCTGAAATTGAGTAGCCTTTAACTCTTATTTCCTGCATGGGAAACAGAAACTATTTTTTTTCTATATCTCCCCACTTTAACTCTGTCATATTAAAATAAATTTTTGCTAAAAGTTTCAAAAATATGAAGCTGATAGATTGTCCTGAAAACAGTTGAGAAGTTCATGAACGAATATTTTCAGCTGTTGAATAAGTTAGTGATAAATGTACTCAAACATTTGGTGTGCAGCAATTGATCTTGACATCCCTCAGCTTGTCCTGTGAATATTTGCTCAGTGTGTTAAGAATGACCTGGATAGTCATGTGTGAAAATATAAATTGGATCACTCCTTATTCTTTCAAGCAAAAGATTAACTTTAGATTAAATGTAAAAACAAAATGTCATAGAAGCATTAAAAAGAACATGTAAACGGACTTTTCTAATATTTCAGTATAGAAACTTTCTAAGCATGACACACAAATTAGAAACCACAAAAGGATTGTGAGGCATGGCCACACAACATGAAGTATGTTCTGCCAACAACAACAACTAAAAGTCACATCAAATGCCAAGGAGCAAACTATGAGAAATATTTGAGTGTATGTTATAGATCAAACTATATTCGTTAATATATAGAAAGTCTGAAAATCAATAAAGACCAATGGCCTTAAAGAAAAATGGTGCAATGAAATAAGCAGACAGAGAAAAAAGACATTAATGCCTGAAAACATAAGCCATATAATGAATGATTGTTGTTCTTGAGGTACTATGTTATCTCTCATCTCTTTTGCTGTCCCTTGGTTATCTCATATTGTTACAGTATCTCACTTTGTTACCTGATATATCGGATATATTTGCATTTGGTTATTTGAAATTGGATAGGGAAGGGGGGGAAAACAAGATAAGGGGTGGGGGTGGGGGGAGGGAAATGGGGACCAAGACATGTGAAAGGGTATTAATGTATGGGAATTAATGCACCATCTATCTGGCAAATATCATGTAACCCTTCTATTAATTACAATAAAAATATATGAAAAAAAAAGAAATCTAGTAACAACAGATGCTGGAGGGGATGTGGCCAGAAGGTATCATTACTACACTGTTGGGAGTGCAAACTCGTTCAACCACTATGGAAAGCAGTATGGCAGTTCCTCAAAAGACTAACAAGGACATACTAAATCCACTAGCACAACGATGTTCATTGCAGCACTATTTACCATAGCAAAGATATAGAACCAACCCAGATGCCCTTCAGTTGATGAGTGGATCAACAAGATGTGGTATTTATACACAATGGAATTCTATGCTGCTGTCAGAAAGAATGACATTGACCCATTTGTTAGGAAATGGAAAGACTTAGAAAAAATCATATTAAGTGAAGTAAGCCAGACTCAAAGAAACATAGGCTCAATGGTTTCCCTCATTTGTCATAATCAGTAGAAACCTTGGGCTCTCCTAGCAGATATTTACAATAGAACAAAACCTAGATACATAAGGCCATATAGTGTGACATTAAATGAAAGGACCTCCAGGATATAGAAACAAAAGCCATATAATGAGTGATTATTGTCCTTAATGTACTATGTCATCTCTCATCTCTTTTGCTGTCCCTTGGTTATCTCATATTGTTACAGTATTTCACCTGGTTATCTGATATATTTTATAAATGAAGTCGGATAGGGAAGGGGGAATACAAGATGAGGGGTGAGGGTGGGGGTGGGGGAAGGGAAATGGGGACCAAGACATGAGAAAGGGTATCAATGTATGTGAAGTAATACATCATCTATCTGGTGAATATAATGTAACCCTTCTATTAATTACAATAAAATATATAAAAAATATATGAAAAAAAGCTGTCTTCTCTGTGACCCAATAGTTGCCATCCCAGGACTATTAGGAAGGCAGATCATGCCATTAGGGAGACTAGAAAAAGGGAGGAAGAGAGCCAAATCTGGCTAAGCCACCTGTAGGAGTTGAGAACGGAACCTGGGGTGGCGGAGGGCACAATTGTACTACAAACATGTCAAAGACCTTTGGTGACCAGCATAGAGCGGCCCTATTATAAGGTTGAGGGGGCATGTATAGAGCTTGTGTCTGCCATTTCTCCAGTCACACTTGGAAGTATGGAGGAAGAACTGAGAAAGCAGCTGCTGCAAGTCCTTAGGGCTGGATATAAGAATACTGTGGAATGGTAGGGCAAGGCAGCAAGGAGCCCAGGTGGCCAGGCTATCAGTGCAGCTCCAGTGAGATGTCTCTGCAAGATGTCAGTTCAGGGTGAGACTCCGGCAAGGCCTGGAGGCGCCAGTGGGTGTGACAGGTAAATGGCAAACAGGCTGAGATGGGAGAAACCTCCAGATTCCATTTACACCTCTAATTTTTGACTCTTCTCAAGCACCCAGCTTATAACCTAAAGAGACTACAAAATACAGCATTGATTATAAAAGGTCCAGCCTTCACAGGAACATCTCAGTTTAATACTGCCACAAATTTTAAAAGCTACAAATAACTGCCAATGACAGCATTCAAGTGAATTCCATGAACAGAAGCAAATTTCACAAAACTTGCATTGAACAATAACTGTTTTAACCATCTGATATAATTTTTCTAGCACAATGAATGGTCAGTTTGATTATTTAACCAAAAGGCTAATTTAGGTTCAGTTGTCTGCTAGAGATGTCCAGGAAGAAAATTAAACTCTCAAGAAAGTTCAAATGAAGTGCCAGTAAATAAAAAAATAGAAAATGAATAACAGAATCCTTACTATTTACATAATTCCATTTTCTGAACCAGAAATGGAGAGAGGATTTTCTAATCATCTAATGTATTTTGTAAGTATTCAGAGTATCAAAATAACATTTTTAACTTCTGCCAAAAAAATACAATTCCTGGAAATATATTGTTCAGTAATTCAATTGCACACAATATGGTAGAGCATAAGTAAAATCGTAGGATTTTTAATGACAGTTGCTTTTCCCAAAAATAAACAATTTCTAAATGCATACTGGATTTAGTAACTTGTTACAATGGTATGATTTTATGGGGGTTTTTTATCATTTTTGCTTATTCATTTTGCAATTAAAAGGTTGTTATAGTTTTTTTTCTACTTGTTGTATCACCTGACAATACCCACTAATCCCATTTTAAAAATTGGCCTATTCACATGGTATCCTTAATATGTGGCTATCAGATTCAAACAGTACAAGAGTGAGGACTCAAAATTGGTATTGGAAATATAAACACAACTACATAGTCATAAAAACTTATGACTCTATAGACATAATGTTTTATTACATAGATTATTATGTATCTCTGACATATAAACCCTCAGCCTAATTTTGATTATGTTCTAAAATCTAAGTGCCAGTGATTGTATATAGAGATTCCCTTCTTGAATACCTGTTTGTTAAACACGTCATTTGAAATATGATGTAAAAAATCAATGTTAATAAATTCTATAATTTAAAAAAGATGGCCTATTGGTAGGAGTGCTTGCCTAGCATGCACAAAGACCCGGGTTCAACTCCTCAGTATCACATACATAGAAAAAAATTGTAAGTGGTGCTCTGGCTCAAGTGGTAGAGCTCAATCCTTGAGAAAGTCTAAGGACAGTGCTCAGGCCTTGAGTTCAAGCTCCAGGATTGGCCAAAAATTTAAAAAATAATAAATAATAAAAAATAAAATGTGTCTTTGGGCCTAGCTGGTGGTTCACATCTGTAATCCTAGCTACTCAGAAGGGCCTAAGGATCACAGTTCAAAGCCAGATCAAGGTTCATTCCCAGAATGGTGCTGTGGCACAAGTGATAGAGCTCTAGCCTTCAACACAAAGAGGCTCAAAGACAGTGCCCAGGCCCCCAAGTTCAAGTTTCAGGAGAGGCAAAAAAAAAATTCTGTCATCTCATTTCTGGGCCTTGAATTTAAGGCTAAGGAACTTTATTGCTCAAAGCTAGTGCTCTGCCACTTGAGCTACAGCACTAGTTCTAGCCTTTGTTATTGTTGTTTGTTTGTTTGGGGGGGGAGGTTGTTTTGTTTTGTTCTGGTAAGTCATGGCAATTGAACTCAGGGTTTGGGTGCTGTCCCTGAGCTCTTGGACTCGAAAGACAACCACTCTACACTTTGAGCCACAGCTCCACTTTCATTTTTGAGTGGTCAAGTTGATATAGGAATCTTACTGGGACCAAACTAGCTTTAAACCATGATCCTCAGATCTCAGCCTCCTAAGTACCTAGGATTACAGATGTGAGCCCTGCACCTGGCCAGTTCCAGCTTTTTGATGATTAATTGAAGATGAGAGTTTCACAAAGTTTCCTGCCTAAGCTGGCTTTAACCTCAATCCTTGGATCTCAGCCTTCTGAGTAGCTAGGGTTGCATGTATGACCCACTGGCTCCTACTAAAACTGGCTTTTAATCCAGGAAAAAAGGGAGGATCCAAGAGTAGTCTTGATGACCTCCTTTATGTTACATGCATAATGCTGGCGTGACTTTCCATTCCATAGGACTCCAGTGTTATCCTCACACCCCAAGAGTTCTGAGGGAAGAGAAAGGAAATAATCAAGTTTGCTGCTTTGCAAACTCCCAGCTGTGGGTGTGAACTTACATGTGAAGGAAAGCGGTGGACTAAGGGTGCTATTAGCTACAATTTATCTGCAGGGGAAAAAATGAGTTTAGTTCAGTTGCTATAACTGATACTTAAACAGCATTTTCAAATATTTGTATAGAGAAATGCTTCATAAATGTTTTCTATTCATATAGCCATTTCATATATGTCCATATGTATATTTATATATGTATACCCAGTGTAAAAGAGCAGATCACACACTTGAGATTTCAGCTTGAACTGAAAAAAATTTTAATGACTTAAAAAATGCAGCACAGGGCCGGGAGTTTGGCCTAGTGGTAGAGTGCTTGCCTAGCATGCATGAAGACCCAGGTTCGATTCCTTGATACCACATACGTAGCAAAAAGCCAGAAGTGGTGCTGTGGCTCAAGTGGTAGAGCCCTAGCCTTGAGAAAATTCAGGGACAGTGCTCAGGCCCTGAGCCCAAGCCCAGGACTGGCAAAAAAAAAAATGCAGCACAAAGCTACTTTGAAAATGATGAATAGTTAGAATATAAGAGAAACTAATCAATCTTGGAAAAGGATTAAGGACTGCGCTCTGGTGGTTCATGCCCATAATCCTGTCAGGAGGCTAAGATCTGAGGATGATGGTTAAAAGCTAGCCCAGGTAGGAAAGTCTGGGAGAGACTCTTATATCCAATTAGTCACACACACACACACACAAGCACACACACATACACACACACACAGAAGAAGAAAAACAAGTACAACAGTAGCTCCAGTGGTAAAACACTAGTCTTGAGCAAAAAATAACTCAGTGGCCAGGACCTGAATTCAAGCCCCACAACCACCACCAACAACAAGAAAGGTAAAGAAAAAAAATGCCCATTTTCAGAAACAATGATTGTATATTTGTGTGTGTGTGTGTGTGTGTGTGTGTGTGTGTGTGTGAGTATGCTAAAATGTTCAGGCCATAGATAACCATATAGAACATAATTATTTCCATATTCTAAAAAGGAAATACCTAAATATAACTATTTATGGAACAGTTTTACCTTAAACATGATATTGATGCACATTAAAATTCATATTCTATTATTTCTTGAATGTCAGACATCTCAATAAATTTGTAAGATCAGTTGTTTACTCACAGCCTTTATCTCTCAGTGTCACACATAATAAACAGCCTATTTAGTACAATTGATAAGAGACTTGCATGAAAAACAACCATAAAAGTATTTTTGGAGAGCTGGGCATGGTGGCTCGCACCTGTAATCTAGCTACTCAGGAGGCTGAGATCTGAGGATCACTGTTCAAAGCCAGCCCTTGCACGAAAGGACCTGAGACTCTTATCCCCAATTAACCCCTAGAAAATGGGAAGTGGGAGTTGGCTCAAGGGTAGGGCAGAAGCCTTGAGCTGAAGAGCTCAGGGACAATGCCCAGGCCCAGGGGTAGAGTGGTAGCCTTGAAATGAAGAGCTCTAAGACAGTGCCCAGGCCGAGTTCCAGCCCTATGACCCACAAAAAAAAAAGAAGAAGAAGAAAACAAGAAAAAAATATTTGGGGAGGTTAGTGCTCTCTCATTTGAGCCAAGCATCCAGCCCAACTTTTGCCTTCTTAGTAGAGATGGAGTCTCAAAGCAGCTGGGAGTAGCATGAAGCTAATAAACATTTTTAATGAAAAGTACAGTATAGGGCTGGGAGTTTGGGCTAGTGATAGAATGCTTGCTTAGCATGCACAAAGACCCAGGTTTGATTCCTCAGTGCCACATATATAGAAACAGCCAGAAATAGTGCTGTGGCTCAAGTGGTAGAGCTCTAGTTGAGAAAGCCCAAGGACAATGCCTAGGCCCTGAGTTCAAGCCCCAGGACTTGGAAAAAAAGTTCATTATGAGAACAGTAACTCAATGTATATAAATTTAAAACAATTGATTCTACAAATCGTTCACGTTTTTCTAGATCCAGCTAAGGATCTGATGATGGATGGAAAAGCTTCTACAACTCACATTTTATCTGAGGCTTTTTGGATTGTATATTAAGAGTCACTGGAGACCCACAATGATCTTCCCAACTTACTGGAGTAATCACAAAAAAACACTGTTGGAATGCTACCACTTCCAGTTATCCTGTGACTTCACTGTGGTGACCAAATCTTTTAAAAACAAAATACAGGTTGGAATTCACACAGAACATCAGGTGAAGCTCATATTCTGTATCATCCAATATCTACCCCAGTCTGATTGAACAGCTCCATCTCAAAGAAAAAAATTAAAAATCTGTCAGGCCCCACACTGACTACTAAGCTCCCTGGCCTACAAACAATTGCCTCATTTCTGTTCACAACTCATTTCAATACTCTAGTCAACCATAAAGGAGCCAGAAAAAAAGCTACCCTGCACAGAGGGGAAGAAATAGTTAAGGCGTATCATTCATAACTCTTCAGAAAGTATTCTCAACCTTTTGCTATTACAAAAAAAGAACCTGCAATATCTTTCAAAACAAATTCCTAGAAATGAGATTGCTGGACCAAAGTTTATATTTTTATCTCAGAATTACTTAATATAACAATCACTGCAATTCATTTAAATTTTGACTGGGAAAATTTCAAATCATGCATGAGACATTTAGGATACCTCTATTGAATACATCTTAATGGATTTTTGATTTGTGCATACAAATAGCTTTATTATGTGGCCATTTATGATAAATTTCATAAGAGCATTGGAATTGACATTGTGATTTAGGAGGAATTACATACAGCTAAGTGATTTTGTAAGGATTCATACAGAAAATGGACCTTGATACACATTTTATTTTCTGCATTACTTTCCCTAGCATTTCTCCCCTTAAGTCCCTATAGCTATTAAAATAAGAACTATGTTATTAAAACATATAGCACTTTGGGCCAGGAGTTTGGCCTAGTGGTAAAGTGTTTGTTTAGCATGCTCAAAAACCCAGGTTCAATTCCTCAGTACCACATACTTAGAAAAAGCAAGAAGTGGTACTAAGGCTCAAGTGGTAGAGCTCTAGCTTTGAGAAAGCCCAAAGAGAATGCTCAGGCCCTGAGTTCAAGCCCCAATACTAGCAAAAAAAAACCCACAGACACACATTGCATCTTCAGTACTATGTTCGAGCTAGTACAATGATTTGAACTCAGGGCCTGGGTTCTATCCCTCAGCTTTTTGCTATTATTTCACAGGCTTGGAATGACTTGAATAAATGGGAAGGAATCATTTTAACTGAAAGACTTCAGTTCTACAGAAACTATATGACCTTTCATTCTCTCAGAAATAAACTAAATTGTAAACCCTGGAATGCTGTGTTCCTTTTCATAATACAGGAATTACATGCTACAGCTATCAGTAACTTTGCACCTAATATCAAAATGGTTGTACAAGGTCAACTGAAGTGTACAAGCTGATACTATGAATCTCACTTAATATATCCCTTTCACAACAGTCTCTATCCTTCCTGCACTTTAGTCGGGTTTTGGAGGGCACAGAGCTTCTCTGAGGAAAAGTAATAGGAGTAAGCATTGAGTTCAGCTTCACTTCCTTGAGGTTCAGGCAGGCCAGTCACTGGGAAGTGAGATTTCAGACTATTGTCCTAGGTATGGCTTAGCCATCAAGGAAGCAGGCAGCAACTTCTGACCACTTGCCTCCTCTCTAGGCTAATTACTCAACATCATTTTGTTGTGTTCTTCTTATACCTAGTGTATACTACTCCCCTACATTAATAGTTTCTTATCACTTTAACCAAAATAGCCAAGAGAAATAACCTAAAGAGAGGAGTTACTTACTTTGCTAATAGTTCCAGACCGTAATCAGCCTCCTGAAATTCATTGGAATATTGGGGGAAGCTAGAACATGCTGCTAATGATCTCTCTGCCTTATTTGGATAAAAAGCAGAAAAGAGAAATACAGAGGAAAAGGCAAGGTTAACAATCTGATTAATCTCTGATGATGAGATTTCGCTTCCTTCCTTTCACCAACCTTTCACCACTATTATTAAATCATTCATCAATTCAGAGCCCTCATGGTGCACTTGTCTCTGAAAATTTATCTCAACCATACCCAAGGGTATGCTTTACTAATCCCCTACACATCTTTGCCAAATTGATAATAAACATTAAACATTATATCTAAAAGATATGTCTCTCTTTTCATTGTCAGAATTTGTGAATTGCCTCCCATCTTTGGAGAACAGCATCTCTGTAGATGTAGTTTAAGTGGAAGCTCTTAAAATAAATACATGTCCTAAATTATCAAGTAGACCCTAAATTCCAATGAGTGAGCATATAAGAAGGAAATGCGGGGTCAGGAGTTTGGCCTAATGATAGTGTGCTTGCTTAGCAAGCACAAAGACCTGGGTTCAGTTCCTCACTATTGTGGCTCAAGTAGTACAGCTCTAACGTTAAAAAAAGCCCAAGGACAGTGCTCAGGCCCCAAGCTCAAGTTTCCACCTCACTCCAGTTAGAATGGCGAGCATCAAGAAATCTAATAACAACAGATGCTGGAGGGGATGTGGCCAGGAGGGATCACTACTACACTGTTGGTGGGAGTGCAAACTCGTTCAACAACTACGGAAAGCAGTGTGGCAGTGCCTCAAAAGACTAAACATAGACCTTGCCTATGACCCAGCAATTCCACTACTTGACATTTACCCAATCATCCAGAAACAAGGACATACTAAATCCACTAGCACAACGATGTTCACTGCAGCACTATTTACCATAGCAAAGTTGATGAGTGGATCAACAAAATCTGGTATTTATACACAATGGAATTCTATGTTGCTGTCAGAAAGAATGACATCGCCCCATTTGTAAGGAAATGGAAAGACTTAGAAAAAATCGTATTAAGTGAAGTAAGCCAAACGCAAAGTAAGATAGGCTCAATGGTTTTCCTCATTTGTCATAATCAGTAGAAACCTTGGGCTCTACTAGCAGAGATTTACAACAGAACAAAACCTAGATATATAAGTCCATATAGGATGATGCTAAATGAAAGGACCTCCAGGATATTGAAACAAAAGCCATATAGTGACTGATGAGGGGTGGGGGTGAGGGGAGGGAAATGGGGACCAAGACATGAGAAAGGGTATCAATGTTTGTGAAGTAATGCACCTTCTATCTGGTGAATATAACGTAACCCTTCTAGTAATTACAATAAAAAATGTATGGACAAAAGAAAAAGAAAAAATGGCTGGAAGAGTTTCTCAAATGGTAGAGTGCTTGTCTAGCAAGTACAAAGCCCTGAGTTTAAATCCCAATACACACACACACACATACACACACACACACACACACACACACACACACAAATGGAGTAAGAAAATATAATTGAAAGATAAAAGAAAATTTTTTTCTTTCTTTACTATTTTTTGTTCTGATAGAAACAAATATAAACTGAGGACTAATAACTTAATCACAAAGAAATAGATTTTATTACACCTTTTGAATTATTGGCAATAGTGTAATTGCTAACCATATTAATAATGTAATATTACAAACAAAAGTTTAATGTCTGCCTGTAATCCCAGTTCCTCAGGAGGCTGAGATCTGGAGATTGTGACTTGAAGCCAGGCTGGGCAGAAAAGACCCCGTGAAACTCCAATTAACCACCCAAAAACTGGAAGTAGAGCTGTGGCTCAAAGTGGTAGAGTACTAGTCCTGAGCAAAGGAGCTCAGGGACAGCATCCACGTCTGGAGTTTAAGCCTGACAACACATACACACACACACACACACACACACACACACACACACACATACACACACAAGTTGAATGTTACTGAGTGTGGTGGTATACATCTATAATCCCATTTACTTGGGGAACAATGTAGCTAACATCCTTTAAGTGTATTAGACCTCCCACACATCAGCTCACTTATTTCCTCACAATAATCTAGATAGATACTTGCATTGTTTCCATTTTTTTGCCAGTCCTGGGCTTGAGCTCAGGGACTGAGCACTATCATTGAGTTTTCTCAAGGCTAGAGCTCTACCACCTGAGCCACAGCACCACTTCTGACTTTTTTCTATGCATGTGGTACCAAGGAATCGAACCTGGGTCTTCAAGCATGCTAGGCAAGCACTTTACCACTAGGCCAAACTCCAGGCCCCCGTTTCCATTTTGTAAATGAAGAAATTAAAGCACAGTGAGATGAGACAGACAACTTCAAACTGCTAAAGCTAGGGTGCTAAAGCTGGCATCAAACCCAGGCAGTTAGGTTCCAAAGTCAGCAATAATATCTAAGAATGTCTGAAAGGAAAATCTTAAATGAAAATTTTCAAAATTTCCATTTACTCAACTTCAATAGGTCCCTAGGCCCTAGAACATATGACCAAATGATTTTGGCACCAGAATTAGCACATACATCTAACCAAGGATATTACATTACAATCAAAGTTTTTTTAATATGCTTATGATTTATTACTATCTTTTTCCCTAAGATAACAGCTTATTTGAAGAAGGAAAGAAACAGAAGTTGCAAAGGAATAGAAATTCATTACAATGAGCTAATTAAGAAGCATATTCAATTCAGCACAGATGATTCTTACCTCCAATCCTAATTACTCAGGAAACTGAGATGTGAATATCCAGATTCAAAGCCAGCCTGGGCATAAAGGTCCATGAAATTCTTTTTTGTTGTTGTTTAATTACTATTATCCTTAAGTGATTGTATAAAAAGGTTGCCACTTTACAAGGCAGCTTATGAATATAATGCTATTTGATTAGTGTCACCCCTTTCAACATTCTCACCTCCCCCACCCTTCCCTTCCCTTACTTTGTGTGTGTGTGTGTGTGTGTGTGTGTGTGTGTGTGTGTGTGTCAGTTGCTTGGCTTGAACTCTGGGCCTGGGCGCTGTCCCTGAGCTCTTCAGCTCAAGGCTACCTACATCTGGAGCCACAATGTCACTTCTGGTTTTCTAGTGGTTAATTGGAGATAAGAATCTCATGGACGTTAGTGCCGGAGCTGGCTTTGAACTGTGATCCTCAGATCTCAGCCTCCTGAGTAGCTAGGATTATAGGATTATAGATGTGAGCCACTAAACCCGGCTATCCCTTACTTTTTTTTGCCAGTCCTGGGACTTGAACTCATGGTCTGAGCACTGTCCTTGGGCTTTTCTCAAGGCTAGCACTCTACCACTTGAGCCACAGCAGCACTGCTAGCTTTTCTATGTTTGTAGTATCAAGGGATTGAACCTAGTCTTCATGCATGCTTGGCAAGCACTCTACCACTAGGCCAAACTCCCAGCCCCCTTCCCTTACTTTTCTTAATTTTGTTGTATATACAATGAATTCTTGACTGAACTCTCCTCCCACCCTTCTCCACTTCACAAACCTCCTCTTCCTTCAGTCACACCACCCTTCCTTCCAGTTCCCATTTCCTGGTGCTTATTTTGTTGGGCTTTGACTTTGTCTTCCAAAGGAATGATACCAAGTCATCCTTAAAGTCTACCATGTTAATACATTTGTAACCACTTGCATACACCCTCCAATTTGTTTACTTATATATTTATAGGCACATTCTAGCTAGCACAAATGAGGGATATCATGTGACCTTTTGTCTCTCTGGGTCTGACTTACTCACTAAATCTAATTCTTCCTCATTTACTCATTTCCTTACAAATGGTACAATATCGTTCTTACAGATGAGTCAAATTCCATTGTGTGTATATACTACATTTTCTTGATGCAACTTTATCTTCAATTAACCACCAAAAGCTGGAACTGGAGCTATGGCTCAAGTGTAGAGCTCAGATTTGAGTGGAAAGCTAAGATACCAAAAAAAAAAAAAAATTCAGGACTTGAAGTGTCAGTTCAAGCCAAATACTTAGGTGATAGAAATGGTAAACATTGCATTTTGAGCCTATACTGGGCAAAAGGAGTCCCTATCTCAATAAACAAATCAAGCATGGTGGCATGTCTGTAATTTCAACTATGCAGAAGACATAGGTAAAAAAGGCTACTGTAAAGCTAGCCCGCAGGGGGGGGGGCGGGGGGAGAAAAACATGAAACCTAATGTGAAAAAAAAATAACTAAAACAAGAAAGAGGTTGTGGAGGAATGGATCCGGGGATAGAATATCGCCTAGCAAGCATGAGGGTCTGAGCACTAACCCACAGGCCCAGTACCATCAAAGAAGAAGGAGCTGGATACTGGTGGCTCGTGCCTGTATTCCTGTCTACTCAGGAGGCTGAGATGTAAGGATTGCAATTCAAAGCCAGCCCAGGCAAGAAATTTCATGAACGCCAGAAGTGGCACTGTGACTCAAGTGACAGAGCACTTGCCTTGAACAAAAGAAGCTCAGGAACGATGCCCAAGCCCAGCATTCAAGCCCCAGAACTGGGTGAGGGTTAAGGGGAGGAGACAGGAGAAGGAGGAGCAGGAGCAGGAGCAGGAATGTATTTAGTTATACTGTAAGTTAAACTATAGCCCTAAATGTCTGGAAATTATATGTCATTTGAATTTATTTTACATGGCATACTTATTGAATGTGTACCGTTCTTTCCATTGCTGACAATAAACACATCAGTGGAGCTAAATACAGAGATAAAGAGACAGAGACAGAGAGTCAGAGAGACAGAAAGACAGAGAGAGAAACAGAGACAAAGAAACACAGCGAGACAGACATCCAGCTATGATCTTGAATAATGTAAGCTTATAAATGCATTTCTAATAGAAATGGGAGTGTGTATAGAAAAACTCTAGTGTATTTGATAAGACTTAAATTGTGCCAATTAACAAACATTCACAGTTCAGTAGACCCACACATTCAGCCTGAGGCAAGAACTTGGCTCTGTGTATTTTAATAGCATCCGGAGGGACCGTTGTCCTCATCCATGCACAGAAGGAGAGCAATCTCAACTTCACAATTGCATCTCACATATGGTGAACCATGATCCTCCTCTGAAAAAAGGCATCTGCTACTTATCTTTGAAGAATTATGACAACACTGATTATAAAATTGTGACTGTTAATCTAATAGCATTTATCAAACATTCAAATAATTGCAAGAGTAATGTCACTATAGTGAAATAAAGACCAAAACAGAAAGCTTAGGTTTGTCAACCAATTAGTTGCCAAATCCTGTTGAGCTTGCCCTCACCACCTTGCCTGCCTCCCTAGTCCTCTGCCACCTCTCTCACTTAGAGACCAGCAGCTCAAAACCTCCCCTCTAGAAAAGTGCTCTTGCCTTATGACTAATTCTCCAATATTCCACCTCCACACCACTCTCCCTTCTCCAATCCACGCATGCATGATTCCCCAGGAATTTGCAGAGCCTCACTACTCCCACTGGGTCACTTTCCCACACAAAACCGTTCCCTATGGCTTGCAGAATGAGCCATGTGATCTCCAATTACACAAGCACTTCACAGACTCACTGACCCTAGTAGAAATCCCAACTTGGTTTGCCACACTTGCTCTTCACATGTCTTTCCATCAAAACCATCTCCACAGGTCCTATAAGCTTTCCATTTGCAAATCTTTGCCTGCAGTAACTGGTTACTTAGAATATCCGTGTTCTCTCCACCTATAAAGCCCTCTCACTGTATTCACAAAACTCCCAAGACATTCTTATGGTGGATTCCTTCATCTCACACCACTACCAAATTCTGTCTGTGTACTTGTGCCACATTCCAAGCCCTTATTTGTATTTTATGTTACATGAGGACAAAGAAAGATCAGGCATTATTCAGGCATTATCTATAATATACATATGAATAAAGCCCTTGCCAGACATCAACATTTCTGGCAACTTGACATTGAATTTCCCATCTCCGGAGCTGTAAACAATAAATTTTTGTTGCTAATTAATTACCCAGTCTAATGTGTTTTGTTATAGCAGCTCAAATGGATTTAGACATACCTTCTCCCCTATCTGTCCTGAAAACTGACTTGGTTGTGCACACTCATAGATCTGCAAAGTTGTCAAAGGACAGCAAGTTTTAGGACTTGAGGGTAGAGCTGTGACAAGTGAACCAAGAATTCATTCCTTTATCATTTGTGTAAGGCTGTTTAAAATGTGTGTTTGTTAGGTCTGCCCTAACAAAGAACCACACACCTGACAGTAACACAAGTTTATTTTCTCACAGTTCTTCAGGCCAGAACTACAAATCTGGGTGTTGGCAGGGTGATTCCTTCTGAGGTTCTCAAGAAGAATCCATTTCATGTTTGTTTCTCAGCTTTTGGTGACATTTTCTTGGCTGGTAGGTCCATGATCCCAGTCTCTCTTCCTTCACAGAACCTTCTCCCCTTGATCCTTGTGTCAAATTTCCATCTCCTTTCTCTTAGAAGGACACTGAATTTAGGATCCATCAAAAATCCAAGATGATCGTATCTTAATATTTTTTTTTGCCAGTCCTGGGGCTTCAACTCAGGGCCTGAGCACTGTACTTGGGCTTTCCCATTTGAGCCACAGTACCACTTCTGGCATTTTCTATGTATGTGGTACTGAGGAATCAAACCCGGGTCTTCATACATGCTAGGCAAGCACTCCACCACTAGGCCAAACTCTCAGCCCCTCATCTTACTATTCTTAATGTAATTATACACACAAAGACCCTATTCCTAAAGACTATCACATTCAATACTGTCCAGTGTTGGCCATAGCTTTTCAAGGGCTTCTATTCAGCATAGAATAATGTAGAAGCTACAGTGACTAAAGGGAATAAGACATGCTGCAGAGTGGGTGGGTGTCGGGAAAGAGTTGTCCATGGGCTAATATATTCCAGCAAGAAACTTGGAGTTTCAGAGTTGGCATTGTAAATCACCATGGCAATTGTGAAAGCATATTTGATCCTCAGTGCTTACATCCTAAAATCTTTGGAATCTTCTGCGCAATAAGTGTCACTGGAATGATAATAAGTTGACTGGTGGCTGGATACTTCTAAATAACGTCTGGGCAGGAGCTGGTGATTACAGACACCACCTCCTGCTTAGTGGGTTGGGACTTTCAAACTCACCTCCAAACTCTAGGGAAGGAAGAGAGGCTGAGGGCTGACATGATCACTGATGTTAGTAATTTATTGGCCATGCTCACATATTGAGTCTTCCATACAAACCCAGAAGGACCGAATTTGGGTGAACTTCTGAATAATTAAACAAAAGATGATATCTGAAAAGTATGCTTACCTAGAGAAAAATGGACACTCTGAGTCTTTTCCTTCATATCTTGCTCCTTGATCATCTCACTTTTTTCATCTGGATGTTTATTCATATCATATATTCCACACCTTAAGAATTAACTGGTAGCCAGGAACAGTGCCTCACATCTCTAATCCTAGCTACCAAGGGGGCTGAGATCTGAGGATCGAGGTTCAAAGCCAACCCAGACACTAAAGAACATGAGACTCTTATCTCCAGTTAATCACCAGAAAACCAGAAAAACTGGAGCTCAAGGGGTAGGGCAGTACCTTGAGCTGAAGAGCCCAGGGACAGCACTCAGGCCTAGAGTTCAAGTCCCACAATCCACAAGAAAAAAAAAAAAGAATAAGCTGGTAAGGGGCGGGGAATGTAGCCTACTGGTAGAGTAATCACCTAGCATGCACAAAGCCTTAGGTTTGATTCCTCGGTACCACATACTCAGAAAAAATCAGAAGTGATGCTGTGGCTCAAATGGCATGGCACTAGCCTTGAAAAAAAAAGTGTCCAAGGACAGTGCCCAGGCCCTGAGTTCAAGCCCTGGGACTGGAAAAAAAAAGAAGAGTAAACTGGTAAGCATAAATAAAGAATTCTTCTGGAGCCAGGAGTTTGGCCTAGTGGTAGAGCGCTTGCCTCGCATGCACGAAGACCCAGGTTCAATTCCTCAAGTGGCTCAAGTGGTAGAGTTCAGTCTTGAGAAAGCCCTAGGACAGTGCCCGGGCCCTGAGTTCAAGCCCCAGGATTGGAAAAAAATTAATTAATTAATTAATTAATAATTTTATGTTATGCTTTAGGTTATGTGAAGAACTCTAGTGACAATAAAACCTGAGGAAAGGGGTTCATGGAAACCCTATCTGGATATATAATTTACTACTTTTGCCTGCCATCTGAAATAGGAGTATTCCTATGGGACTGAGCCATAGCCTGTGTAATATGATGCTATCCATATAGTATCAAAATTAAATTATAGAATATTCCACTGGTGCCCACTAGAGTCATGGTTGGTATTTAGTGATGAACTGTATGTTCTTAGAAATGCATCTAGTGTGCATTTATCATCTGCTTCCTATTTCCCAAGAAGTCTTAGATACTCCAAGGGGGATTGGTCATTGCATAATGCAAAAATGAATTGGTCTAATATCTCTAAGAATAATCTTTGCATTGAGTTTAGGACAAGTATAGTATTATCTCAGAAATTCCCTAAAAGTCGAGTACCATGAAGAGAAGATGAGGCAGGAATCTGAAGCTACCTTATCATGCTGTTCTTCCATAGCATTCTACAAAATCCCAGTCAAAATGAATCTTTAAAGTATATATAGATATATATGTATATGTGTGTTTTCAAATTCTTCTGTATATTCAAATTATCAATCACAAAACAACTGCTTCTGGGTAAATGCATTGAGACGTGCATATGTTATCATGTATTTTAGATCTAGCTTTCACATATGAGAGAAAATGTGTGCAATCTGTCTTCTCTGATCCTGGCTTATTTCACTTAACATGACTTATTTCAGGTCCATTCCCTGCAAATGACATAATCATAATCGTTCTCATGAATGAGTAAATTTCAATTGTGCATATGTATACCATGTTTCTTCATTCACTCATCCCTTGCAGAGCTATCGGGCTATTTACACACAAATTGTCTGATTAAAGGAGGGTATACTTTGGGGAGGAAGGCAAAGGCATAACTCCCCTGAACAACTAAAGTACAATTTCTCAAGACAAGGAAGTAGAAATGTGTCCTGAGGGGTGGACAAAGTCAGGGCACAGGAATGGGGGAAGAAGAGTAAGCATATTTTGTCATTGTATTCCATATACATTATATAAAATATGAGGGTAGGGATGAAAGTGGGGCAATGGAGGGGAATGAAGGAAGGGGTGACACTGACCAAGAAGCATGGACTCATAACTTGATTTATGGAATTGTAACCCCTTTGTACATTGACTTAAAAACAACACTAGTAAAATTATGAAAAATAACTGCTTTCAATCTGTTTTATTTAAAAAGAAAATGACACTTCTGTTCATTCCCTACAAAATGCCACCCACATGCTTGCTCTTGAACAGTATGCTGATGGCTCCTGGAGGAAAATTACACTTCGCTGAGAACTGCTGTTGCTTCAAATTATAATCTCTAGTTGTACCTGAGCCCTCACCAACCTCCCACCATCATTCCTGCATTGCTGTTTAGCAATTTTGCACCCTTTTGAGTCTGGGGTAGTTATAATCTTGGCTAGTAAGTGCTGCATTCCCTTCGTTCGATACTCCCCCCTTCATCAAAGGCTATCGTACAAAGGTTAGATTTCTTGGCTGTGTCTGCCCGTTCTTGGACTTCTGACCAATTTTTCCAGACTCATGACTCTGTTCCAGCTCTTGTGTTTTATCTTCCATTCCTGATATTCTATTTTCTATCTCCGTTGTTCTATTACCTGTAACTTCTATTTTGGTGTACATTGTGGACATTGAGCCCATCAAATCTACTCTGAGAGTGTTCATCTTTTCATCTAAATAAGTATAAACTTTGTCTATTTTTGTTTCCTTTCTCTTTTAAAATTGAGATATTTTTCGACAATTTCCTGTTTATTTTCCCGGAATTGATTTCAGAATTCTCTTTTTATTTCTTTGCTCAGGTCTAATATCATCTCTTTGAGTGGTGTCTTGTCTCCCATATCTTCAGGCTTATTTCTTTTGGGGGTTCACTTGGGACCTTTGTAAATTTCGTGATTGGTCTCTGTGGTTTCCACACTGGGACTTCAGGCCTTGCCACATACTATTAGTTTGGTCTGTTGGTGGCCAGTATTTCATAGTCTTTACTTGGTTTGGGGATGGTGGTTCTCTCTGGGTATCTGTGCACATGCCTGATGCTCAACCCAATAATTAAATTGTTATTATCTCTATTATCTCCGTAGCTGAGTTCAGATAGTCGGGTCCAGCTGTGGATTTGCACTTTTGGTATTTCTGGGGTCAGGGGACATGTACAGCTGGTTTCCAGCAGGGGCACACCGTCTTTGCTGGTGGGTCTACTGGCCCCCAACAGTTGTCTGTAGACCTGGGATTTGACGAGATAGAGCAGCCTTGGGGCTTGTCCACCAGGTTCTGAGCACAGGGACCAGCTGTTGATGTGCACCTTTGGTTCTGTTGCAGTGGGGCTCATAGCTGATTCTGGTATGGTTGGCTCGCTCCCCTGCTCCGAATGGTAACTGGCACTTGCTCTTTGTGTTTGTGCTTAGATCTGAGCTGGGTAGGACAGCTGTGGTTATCTTGCACACCTGATGACCAGCAGTAGGTCCCAGCTGTGGGTGCTCTCTTTTGGTTTCTCTGTCTTAGGTGGGTGTGCTCTCAATTCCCAGGAGGAGTGCACTGCTATTGCTGACACGCCACTGCTTCCCAGTGGAGACATGTAGTCACTGGCTGTGCCCACGCTAGCATCTGAGTTAGATAGCACTGCTGTAGTAGGGTGGAGTGTACTCCCGATTCTGGGTCTCAGTGTGCAGCCTTTGCTGGTGTGCCCACAAGTTTCCAAAGGCTGTGTGCATTTGCACACCCAGGTCTCGGCTAGCTAGCCCAAGTTGTACTAGTTTGTCCACCCTGTTCCCAGAGGCCAGACCCAGCTGAGGATGTGCGCTCTGGGGGTTTCCACAATAGGGCAGAGCAGTGCCTTTCTGGTTCTCAGAGTGTGAGCTCGGTCCTTACTGATCTACCCTCCACTTCCCCATGGTGGTTCAGGGTTGCTAGCCCCCATCTTTCTGTTTTTCCATAGTAGGGCAGAGTATACCTCTGATTTCCACTGGAGGCCCAGAGCTGTTATTGGCTATGTGCCTTTCTCTGTCTGAGCTTGGTAGACCCCCTAGTGCTGGCTTGCCAAAGGCTCCCAGCAGTAGACCGCCCCACCAGGTTTTGACTCACAGTGGCGCACATGCATACACCCCCACCCGCTATTGGGGTGCTGGGTCTTAGTGCCCATCCACCTCCAGTCTCAATGGCCTGAAGGAGGGGCTGTCAAGAGAAGGGCAGGACTCTGGGTTCCTTGTCCCAACAATGTTTGTCCATCTTTCTTGGGCAGGAGTGGGGTGGTCTGGGTTAAATTCTATAGCTTGCCACCAGTTCTGTTCTCCTGAGGCAGGAGGGAGATCCGGATGGGCTACTCATTGGTCGAGGTATGGTTGTGGGCTATTGTGCGGTGTTGAAGGCTCCTTCCTGGTCTGTGTGTCTCCCCTCCTGTCTCTGCTGCTGTCCTTGCCCGGGCTGTGTGGGATTCCTGCGTCTAGACTTTGCCACTTGCTGGAGTTCAGGACTTCCTGAACCGCCGCCTGCCGGCCCTGCCAACACCACTTTGGAGGCTCAGAGGCTTCACGGTGAGGGGTGGGCGAGCGGTCTTCACATTTCTAATTCTTTGAGAGTGTTGGTTATACGCTTATCTGTTTTTCTTTTCCCATTCGTACAGTTCTCTGTTGCTTCTTATATTTGTAGTTTGGGGGTTTCGTAGGATAGTTGGCTCCCAGGACTCCCCAGCTCTCTTTTTGTGGGAAAGAGCTAGGCTGGGTCCCTATTGTTTCAGTGTCATCTTCCTCCCCTCTTCTTTGATGAGTCCTCAGTCTGTATTGGAGAAGACAGCTAATGAACATTTGTCACTTTGAAAGATAAGAAAAGAAAATTTATTTCACAAAACTAAATATATACACATGAAAATAAGAATACCTGGTGAAAGCTGACATACAGAAGTGAAACTCCATAATGTAAACCCACTAGGCAATTTACAGCCAGTATAACAAAATAAATATCAAGAAGCTGAAACACACACATACACACACAGAGAAGCTGAAATACATTATTTAGCTAAGATTTGGAACCAACCCAGATGCCTCCAATAGATGTATCAAGAAAAGTGGTATTTATACACAATTTCCAATTCCATGCTGCCATCAGAAAGAATGACATTGCCCCATTTATGAGAAAATGGAAAGACATGGAAAAAATCATTAAGTGAAGTAAACCCAAAGAAAAGTAGACTCCCTGGTTTCCCTCATTTGTAATAAACAGTATATGTCTAGGATTTTTCTAGAAGAGGATCACAATAGCTAAAAAGCTATGTGCACATGGCTATATAGGATGATGCTAAGTGAAATGAACTCCAGGATATGGAAACAAGATGTTTATTTTTGTGATTGTTGTTTTCAGTATAAAGTTATTTCTTTCCTCTTTTTTCCCCCCTATGGTTTTTCTCCTTGTGGTCCCCCTGTTGCTACTATGTATTACTTTGGTACCTTCTGCATTGAATATGCATTTATTTATTTACTTGAATTAGGGAAGGGAAGGGGAAAAACAAAGAATAAAGAGTGAATTAATGTTCTGGTGACATTCACAAAACAATATGTTGGAGATGAACTTTACAATTTGGGAGAGGTAGGGGAAAGTTAAAGTGGGAGAAAAACATGGGAAGGGGTAACAACATTCAAGAAGTAACGTACTCATTACCTGTAACCCCTCTATTCATCACCCTGATAAGAAAAGAATTGCTTTTTTGTGGGTCATGAGGCTTGAACTCAGCCTGGGCGCTGTCCCTGAGCTCTTCAGCTCAAGGCTACTGCCCTACCCTTAAACTAAGCCCTATTTCCCATTTTCTAGAGGTTAATTGGAGATAAGAGTCTCAGGTCCTTTTGTGCCAAGGCTAGCTCTGAATCTTCATCCTCAGATCTCAGCCTCCTGAGTAGCTAGGATTACAGGAGAGAGCCACTGTACCTGGATTAAAAGAAATTTTTTAAAGAATCTCCTGCAGCCAGTCAGTCCCCAGGGGCTCTAAGTTCCCACAATAATTAAGTTAAATGAGAACACAATGAGATGTAGGAGACTGGGTCTAAGCAATATGCCTTGAAGCAATATGGCTTGTCCTTACAGCCAACTTGGTAGCTTGCTGGATGGAGGGGGCTATCCACATAGCTCTGAAAAACACTGGAGGTGACAGAGGACTTCCTTTGGATTACAAATGTGTCCCGAGTTATTAATCTCCAGGAAAGTCTCTTCCCTTAGATAATTGGTCCTTGGTTTCCCCTGAGTGTTTCATTAGATGGTTTGCTTTGCTTATATTTAACATCCCTATTAAGTTTAAATGTCCTCATTTGGTTTGCTTTGCTTATTTATAACAGTTTTTTTTGGCAGTCCTATAGCTTGAACTCAGGGCCTGAGCTCTGTTCTTGGGCTTTCTCAAGGCTAGTGCTCTACCACTTGAGCCATAGCACTACTTTCAGCTTTTTCTATGAACGTGGTACCAAGGAATCAAACCCAGGTCTTCATGAATGCTAGACAAGCCCTCTACCACTAAGCCAAACTCCCGGCCCCAAGGAATTGATAGGTTCAATTCCTCACATCTTATACGGTTTTGGCCTATATAAGCTTTGGGCTAACTGCAGTCATGGCTGCTGGTCTTGTGAGAAATGAGTCCAACAGCAGTCCTCCAGCTCCACAATAAAACTCTCAATTCAGCCTCAAGTGGTAGCTTCTCTGCTTCTCATGACTGAGTCCACAGATTTGACATAATAGGATTAGTGACTATTTTTCTCACAGGAAAACACATCAGTCTACTCTCCTCTTCCCTCCCCTCCCTTCTTTTTTATTTTTTTATAATTTTTTTCATTTTATTTTTTATTATTGAGGTAGTATATAGAAAGGTTACAGTTATATTCACCAGATAGTAGGTGCATTACTTTTCACACATTGATACCCCTTCTTATGTTTTTGTCCCCATTTCCCTTCCCTCACCCCCTCCCAATCGTCCTGTTTTTCCCCCTCCCCTTTCCTATTTCAAATAAACAAATAAATATATAAAAATATACCAGGTAACAAAACAGGTACTGTAACAAATTGATATTAACCAAAGGGCAACAAAGGAGAAGAAAAATAGCATAGTACATTAAGAACAACAATTGCATAAGATAAAACTCTTATTTCCATAGCATAGAGATCCTTTCTTTCTTTTAGCCTCATCTTATATGACCTTATGTATCTAGGTTTTGCGCTATAGTAATCCTCTTCTAGGAGAGTCCTAGATGTGTACTAATTATTACAAATGAGGGAAACCCTCATTCATCATAATCAGTAGAAACCTTGGGCTCTACTAACAGAGATCTGCAATAGAGCAAAATCTTGATACATAAGGCCATATAGTATGAAGCTAATTGAAAGGACCTCCAGGATATTGAAACAAAAGCCATATAACGAATGATTGTTGTCCTTAATGTACTATGTTGTCTCTCATCTCCTTTGCTGTCCCTTGGTTATCTCATATTGTTATAGTATCTCACTTTGTTATCTGATATATTGAATTTATTTGTATTTGGTTATTTGAAATTTGATAGGGAAGGGGGGAAAACCAAGATGGGTGGGGGGTGTGGGGGGGGAGGGAAACGGGTACCAAGACATGTGAAAGGCTATCAATGTATGTGAATTAATGCACCTTCTATCTGGCAAATATCATGCAACCCTTTTATTAATTACAATAAAAAAATGCAAAAAAAATAATAAAAAAAAATGAGGGAAACCATTGAGCCTATGTTCCTTTGGGTCTGACTTACTTCACTTAATATAATTTTTTCCAAGTCTTTTCATTTCCGTACAAATCCCTCCCTTCCCTTCCAGTCCTTTTCCCCTCCCCCTTCCTTTTCTCTTCCTTGTCTCTCCCCGTCATCCACAGAGGAACCCTGAACAAAAACCTCCTCTGCTGCTAGTTGATAGTGGCTCACACATGTAATCCTAGCTCAGGAGTCTCAGATCTGATGATCCCAGTTCAAAGCCAGGAAAGTCTGTGAGGCTCTTATCTATAATTAACCATCCGAAAACTGGAAGTAGAGCTGTAACTTAAAGTGGTAGAGCACCAGCCTTGAGTGAAAAAGGTCAGACAACACCCAAGTCCTGAGTTCAAGCTCCACAACCAACAACAACAACAAAAAAATCTCCCCTGCCATAACTCAACCTGGAGCTTTTGTTTCCAGAACAAAAGTAAGTAAATTTGTTGTCTGAGCCATCTGATTGTTGGTGTTTTGTCATTAATAAATACAAAGACTAGACAATGCCCAGGCCAAGGGTAGGATGGTAGCCTTGAGATGTAGAGCTCAGGGACAGCGCCCAGGTGGAGTTCAAGCCCCAAGACCCACAAAAAAAAAAAAAAAGTGTGGAGGGATTTCTGGCTGGGAGTGACTTTCAGCATCTTCAGGAATCCAAGTTTCTTAAAGAACTAGCAACAATATAAATTCTATATAGTTTGTATTTATAGCCATACCTCATGAATAATTCTCCTGCCTAGCATGCACCAAGCCCTGCGTTCAATTCCTCTGCACCACATACACAGACAAAGCCAGAAGTGGTTCTGTGACTCAAATGGTAGAACACTAGCCTTGAGAAAATCCCAAGGACAGTTCCCAGACCCTGAGTTCAAGCCCCAGGACTGGCAAAAAAATTAAGAAAGAAAGATTAGCAAAAAGAGGAGGGAAAGAAGGCACAAAATAACATTTTCCATCTGCTCTGTTAAAATGATATGCTTTGGTTGGAATTCATTAAACAGTAAAAACAAACAAACAAACAAAAATACAAAGACTAACACAAGGAGTGAAATCTAAATTATAGGCTTTAGGTAGTAATAATGCAGCAATATGGGTTTAAGTGTCATAAATATACCACAGTAACGGAAGATGGGAATGTAGTGGAAGTTGGGGAAGGGGATTATAGAAACCATTTTCTGCTCAATTTTTTTTTTGTAAACTTGAAACTGTTATGGGATCCGGGGGAGGGGATTCCACATCCCTCCAGGTGAGGATTCCACCCTCCCACCAGAGTCCACCACACAGAGACAGTCTCATATAAAAAGGTGAGCTGATTGGGGAAGTAGATGGTGAACTGACTGGCCAGGGACACAGTGCAGACTGGGGAGCTGACACTGTGACCCCGCGCGGTTCTCACACTGGGTTTTGTTTTGTTTTGTTTTTGCCAGTCCTGGGCTTGGGCTCAGGGCCTGAGCACTGTCCTTGGACTTTCTCAAGGTTAGAGCTCTACCACTTGAGCCACAGCACCACTTCCGGCTTTTTTCTATGTATGTGGTACCGAGGAATTGAACCCGGGTCTTCATGCATGCTAGACAAGCACTCTACCACTAGGCCAAGCTCCCGGCCCCCTCACACTGGGTTTTTAATGACAAAAACCATGCTGTCAAACCTGGCCAGTGGGATAGTTACATACACAGAAGGGCCATATAGTCAGCTCCAGCCTCACGCAGGTAGCCAAAAGGGTTATAGCCTAGCATTTGAATTAACCTATCACCTTAGTTGGAATTGGTGCTCCAATTTGGCAGATCTCCACACAAAGCAGCCCCCACCCCAAAACCAAGCCGGTATCCCTCCTCACTGGGGGTGGGGATAAGGTTGGCCCTCCCTAGAAGGGCAAAGATGGCTGGGCTGCTTTACCATTGTTGACCTTCCACAATGGGGCGGCGGGAAGAGCTCTTAGCTCATTCAAGATGGTGCCAGTCTTTGCTCCCCTCAACAAAACTACTATTGTAAAAAAAAAAAAAAATGACTTATTACCATGAATGTGTCTTGCCCTTGTGTCTACTTAAGAGTTAAGATGGGGGAAAAAAAATGATTTTTTGCTAGTCCTGGGGTTGAACTCAGGGCCTGGGTATTGTCCTTGGGCTTTCTCAAGGCTAGTACTCTACTACTTGAGCCACAGCACCTCTTTCAGCTTTTTATGTGTATGCAGTATCAAGGAATCAAACCCAGGGCTTCCTTCTTGCTAGGCAAACACTCTACCACTAGGCCACACTTCATGGCCCCAAAATGAAAATTTTTGATATATGTTTGATAAGTGGTTTGTTCACCTCTTGAAATGTTCTACTAATTTTTAAAGGACTTTGACATAGAACTATTATGACTTTCATAACACAATGTTTCACAAAGGTATGAGCAGACAAATCTCTGTAGTTACAAATGTATCATCACAAATTAGTAAGTACATAGGCTCATTAAATGGAATTTGTAGGTTGAGGATGTAGCTCAGTGATACAGCATTTATCTAGCATACCCAAGGCCCTGGGCTCAATTGCCAAAACCACAAAAGATACATACATACATACATACATACATACATACATACATACATACATACATACATACATAGCTTTGCTGACAAGGAGAAAATTGGGAAGAGCAACAAGTAGTGGTAACAAGCCAGAAATGGAACCCACAACAAGAACAGATTTCCTAGAAGGAACAGACAGAAACCTTTGACTCTTCTTTTTGTTCCTGGCATTGGCATGGGAGTCCCAAAAAAAGGGTTAAGGCTTTTTATTTTCCTTCTTTTTTTTTTTTTTTTTTTTTTTTTTTTGGCCAGTCCTGGGCTTGAGCTCAGGGTCTGAGCACTGTCCTTGGACTTTCTCAAGGCTAGAGCTCTACTACTTGAGCCTCAGCACCACTTCTGGCTTTTTTCTATGTATGTGGTACCGAGGAATCAAACCCGGGTCTTCATGCATGCTAGGCAAGCACTTTAACCATTAGGCCAAACTCCTGGCCCCCTTTTTTCCTTCTTAATGAGTTTTTTTTTAATATAAAAAATCAATTGTTAAATTTACATAAGTTTAAAAAAGAAAAAGAAGAAAAATCCCAGCAGATAACTTCCAAAGGAAAGGATATGCTCCCCGCTTGTGCTCAGTGCAGCACAGGAGTTTCTAAGTCTTTACTTCCACACTCCAACCTGTGCCTCCCAGTCTTACATTGCAATCAAACTGGACTACATCTGCTGGAGCTAAGTTGCCCTCTGCAGGTAAAGTTAAGTGGATACAACCTGTGTCAGATACTCTGAAGAGATCCGGGTCGGCTACACAGCCCTTCATCTTCTTACTCAGGAGCAGGAAAGTCTGTCTTGGGTGCCATGGGCAAGACGCACAGTGCTGTGGATCTTCAGCTGCCACCAGGTGCAGGTTGTTCTTTCTAACATGGTGTGGGCAGAGAAGCATGGAGAGCCACTACCACTGCACCGTGTGCTGGTTCTGCATGGTCTACCTCTGATGGAGCAGTGTTTTCATCACATGCCCGGGCCAGATGCACAACTTACAGCACTGCATCACCTGCGTGCTTCTCCGCGGCTGTACTCACATCTACCAAGAGATCCACGTGGGTACCCGGCAGTGCTGGCTCCTCTGCAGTTCCAGCTGGACACTAGGGGATTTGAGATGAAGAGCCATCCTGGCATTCACAGCAGCTGGAGCACATGCTGATTCTTCAGCTTCTGCCGCAGACTCGCACAGCTTCATCTGCAGTGGACTGGACACCTGGGATGGGCTTGGGCGAATCACAGTAATGTCTCCATCCCTGCTCTCTCGGTCCAGGCTACCAGATCCCACCTGCTGGTCTCTCCATGCAAAGGGCCAAAAGGTTGTGGGTCTGGTTTAGGATTGGGAGTGTAAGTGGAGGGTTGCTCCAATGTCTGCAGATGTCCACCCAGCGCTCGCTCCACGATCTCGTGGAATCAGAATGAGTAAAAAATCGGAAAGCAAAAGGAAAAGGACAGGTTTGCCAGTTGGAGCCAGCTCTGGAATGTGGCAGCCTGGATACCTGAGATCCAGGTTGTCTTTAGTCTTTTGTCAAGGATGAAGTCACTTCCTGGGGTCTTCTTTTTTTTAATTGTTTTTATAAAAGTGATGTATGGGGGCGTTACAATTACTTAAGTCGGGTACAGAGTTCCTTCTTTCCTTCCTTCCTTCTTGCCAGTCCTAGGGCTTGAACTCAGGGCCTGAGCACTGTCCTTGGACTTTCTCGAGGCTAGAGCTCTGCCACTTGAGCCACAGCACCACTTCTGGCTTTTTCTATGTTTGTGGTGCTGAGGAATTGAACCCGGGTCTTTGTGCATGCTCGGCAAGCACTCTACCACTAGGCCAAACTCCCAGCACCCCAAGAGTACATTTCTTTTCGGTCAATATCACTTCTTCCTTTACACTCTCCCAGTTTTTTCCTCCCATCGCCATCCACAAGGTCATTTTCAAGATAGTGTCCAATGAATGCCATTGCTGCATTTGTTCAGCCCTTGTCCCTCCATTTCCTTGCCCTCCTTATCCTTCCAAAGACATATAAATGAACAAACAGAAAAATATGAACAGTATAAAGAAAAGAAAACAAAAAAAGACAGGAAAGAGAAGAAAACTCTTGTTTCCATTTCCTGGAGTGCATTTTGATAAACATTATTTTGTATGATCAAATGCACATAGGGTTAGAGACCTATATAATCTATTAAGTCCCAATAGATTTAGGTCTAGTTTCCACATATAAGAGAAAACATGTGCCATTTGCCTCTCTCTGAGCTTGGCTTACCTCACTTAACATGACTTGTTCTAGGCCCATCCATTTCAGCTAAGGTTTTTTTTATCACAGAGCTAAACATACACCTTGCCCAAGAAACAGACAAACTGACAGAGGACAGAAGAAAGTGAAACACCCGCAGGCTGGGATAATTCCTCACATCAGGAATGTGAGCAAAAACAATAGTTTTGGGATTTTTTTGTGTGGTTTTTTTTGTTGTTGTTGTTGGTCCTAGGGCTTGAATTCTGGGCCTAGGCTCTATTCCTGAGTGCTTCAACTCAAGGCTAACATTCTACTACTTGAGCCACAGCACCACTTTTGGTTTTCTGGTGTTTAATTGGAGATAGGAGACTCAGTGCCCTGGCTGGCTTTGAAGCACAATCCTCAGATCTCAGTCTCCTGAGTAGCTAGGATTACAGGCATGAGCCACCGGTGCCCAGCTAAAATAATACTTTTTTCTTAAATGTGAATACAAACAAATGAGTAGCAACAGTGTGTTTGTGCAACAAGATGTTCACTGCTTCACTTTTACCTTATTGGACTCACACAAAAATCTCTCTTGTGGACTAGTCTAATCAGAAATAGACTGGTAAAGAAATTTGGGATGACCAGGAGTTGGTCCAGTGATAGAGTGCTTGCCTAGCATGCATGAAGACCCAGGTGGGATTCCGCAGTACCACATACATAGAACAAAAAAGCCAGAAGTGATGCTGTGGCTCAAGTGGTAGAGCTCTAGCCTTGAGAAAGGCGAAGGACAGTGCTCAGGCCCTGAGTTCAAACCTCAGAACTGGAAAAAAAAAAGAAATTCTGGGACATACAGTTCCACCTGTGCAATATATTACAAAACCACCACAAATCATTTTGGTCTCGTTTTACTGTTACTAAAGTGAAAGTATACAAAATCGATCAGGAAAATATCCTAGATTTTTGTTTTTGTTTTTAAATGATCCTCAAATAAGAAAATAGAATTGTTACAATATTTCACCTTGTTATCTGATATATTTTATATGTGCTTAATTGGTTGTTTGAAATTGGATAGGGAAGGGGGGAAATCAAGATGAGTGGGGGGAGGAGGGGAAGGAAATGGGGACCATGTCATGAGAAAGGGTATCAATGTTTGTGAAGTTATGCACCTTCTATCTGGTGAATATAATGTAACTCTTCTATTAATCACAATAAAATAATAATAATAAAAAAAGAATTGTTCTCATGAATCTACAGGGAACTTCAACAATTTTATTTCTCACAAAGTATTATTCTATGCAGTTTATAATTAAATTCTGCTTCACATGCTGCTTGTACTGTGGCCATATATAAAAAACGAAAAATCCATTGAAAACTTGGATGTAATATCTCTGGAATATTAACAATTTATAGTCACAGAGGCCTAATGTTAATAACAATGTAGACTAAAAAAGCATATCACACACACACACACACACACACACACACACACACACACACCATCCCAATGAAACCATAATCTGTTCCTAGCCTTCTCTGTCAAGTATCTTTATCTCTGCTGGGCAGAGAAACCTTGAGTGACTTGTGTTTGCATTATTCATTTCCTATTGATTATTTCTTCTCCAAATAACATTATCTGTCATGGTATGAAGATGTCCTGACTGAAGCTGGTTATAAACCTTTCCTTGTGAATATCATACAGATAAGAAAAGATGAACACGCCTGCTCCTTGGCATATAAAATCTAAGTATTTACAATGTTTTTAAAGTATAAAATGGCATATCAAGTGATCTGGGAATGTCCAGTTTTGAATATTAAAACATAAATCCACTTCAAATAATAGCATAGTCTCTTCTCTTGCTTCTGATATATTTACATGCAAAACAACTAAGATATTAGTTCAATGACATATCAGTGTTGGACTCTGGCAGAGCATTAACTTGCATTGTGTAGAAACACATGGAATAAACCATATTTCCCCTAAGACTGGAAAAGTAAAACATTTTTTTACCCTCTCATTTTTCTTCAGAGATTTTGGGGTGCTGGCAACTAGAGGAATATATTGAGTGATCTGCAGTATATTTAATAAAATTCCAGACACAATTTGTATCAAGTAGATCAAATCACTTACCTAGCTTTCAGTGAGACAAAAAACTTCTTTTAAAAATTAGCCGAGTGTGGTGGCTCACACCTGTACTACTAGCTCCTCAGGCGGCTGAGATCAAAGATCACCATTCAAAGCCAGCTGGGAACAAAAAAGTTGAGAGACTCCTATCTCCAATTAATCCTCAGAAAACCACAAGTGGTGCTGTGGCTCAAGGGGTAGGGCACAAGCCTTGAGCTGTAGAGCTCAGGGACAATGCCCAGGCCAAAGGGTTAGGCAGTAGCCTTGAACTGAAAATATGAGGAACAATGCCCAGACCCAGAGTTCAAGACCCATGACCAACAACAAAGAAAAAAGAAAAGAAAAGAAAAAGAAAGAGAAAGAAAGAAAGAGAGAAAGAAAGAAAGAAAGAAAGAAAGAAAGAAAGAAAGAAAGCTCCTAAAAAGTTACAGATAATTCCAAATGTTCTTTTCGCCCTAAGTGCAGGCTTACAGGATGGATGTCTCTTTGCCTCAAGAATTTCTTTATTTTATTTTAATTTATTGTCAGGGTAATGTGCAGAGGGTTACAGTTAAATTCGTCAGATAGTGGATAAATTACTTCTCCCACATTGATAACACTTCTCACTTTTTTGTCCCCATTTCCCTCCCCCAACTCCCTCCCAATCATTTTGTTTCCCCACTCCCTCTCCAATTTCAAATAAATAAAAAATCATATATACAATATACCAGGTAACAAAGTCAGATACAGTAACCACATAAGATTAACCATGGGGGGGGGGGAGAAATAACATAGTACATTAAGAACAACAATCACACAAGGAAAAATGGATCCTAGAGATCCTTTCATTTAGTCTTATCCTATATGATCATCTGTACATAGCTTTCCAACTATTATGATCCTCTGCTAGGAGAGTTCCAGATGCGTACTAATTATCACAAATGAGGGAAACCGTGGAGCCTATGTTTCTTTGGGTCTGGCTTACTTCACTTAATTTAATTTTTTCCAACTCCATTTCTTTTTTTTTTCCAGTCCTGGGCTTGAACTCAGGACCTGAGCCCTGTCTTTGGACTTTCTCAAGGCTAGAGCTCTACCACTTGAACCTCAGCATCACTTCCGGCTTTTTTCTATATATGTGGTACCAAGGAATCAAACCCGGGTTTTCATGCATGCTAGGCAAGCACTTTACCATTAGGCCAAACTCCAGGCCCTCTTTCCATTTCTTTATGAATGGATGATGTCATTCTGATAGCAGTATAGAATTCCATTGTGTATAAATACTACATCTCCTTGATTCAATCATCTACTGAGGAGCATCTGGGTTGGTTCCATATCTTAGCTATAGTAATTAATGTTGCAGTGAACGTTGTTGTGCTAGTAAGTTTAGTATGTCCTTGTTTGTGGGCATTTGAGTAAATGCCAAGGAGTGAAATTACTGGGTCATAGGGGAGCTTTATGTTTAGTCTTTTGAGGGATCACCATATTGCTTTCCAGAATAGTTAAATGAGTTTACACTCTCACCAACAGTGCAGTAGTGATCCCTTCTGGCCACATCCCCACCAGCATCTGTTGTTATTATTTCTTGATCATGGCCATTCTCACTGGAGTGAGGTGGAATCTCAAAGTTGTTTTGATTTGCATTTCTTTTATGGCCAGAAATGTCAAGCATTTCTTCATGTGTCTATAGGCCATCATTATTTGCTCTTCAGAGAAGACTCTGTTTAAATCTTTAGCCCATCTTTTAATGGGATGGTTGTTTCTTTGAAGATTTGTTTTGGAGAAATTCAATTTTTTTTTTTGCTAGTCCTGGGCTTGGGCTCAGGGCCTGAGCTCTGTCCTTGGACTTTCTCAAAGCTTAGCACTCTACCACTTGAGCCTCAGCACTACTTCCAGCTTTTTTCTATGTATGTGGTACCAAGGAATCGAACCCAGGTCTTCGTGCATGCTAGGCAAGCATTCTACCACTAGGCCAAACTCCCGGCCCTGAGATTCAATTTTTTTAGCTGTTGATATATTTTAGATATGAGGCCTTTGTCTTTTGTATGGCTAGTGAAGATCTTCTCCCACTCTGTGGGCTTTCTATTTAACTTGCTAGCTATGTCCTTTGCCATACAGAAACTCTGCAGTTTCATGCAGTCCCATTTATCCAAACCTTCTTTAATTTGTTGTGTTTCTTTGTCTTTATTAAGAAAGTTTTGACCTGTGCCAAGGAGTTCTAGTGTATCTCTTATTTCTTCTTGTAAAGTTTTGAGGGTATCTGCTTTTATCTCAAGGTCTTTGATCCATTTGGAATTAATCCTGGTACAGGGTGATATAAAAGGATCCAGCTTTACTTTTCTATAAATGCTTAACCAATTCTGCCAGCACCATTTGTTGAAGAGGCTTTCTTTCTTCCATTCTATTTTTTTGGCTCCCTTATCAAAGATTAGGTAGCCATAGGTCTGTGGGTTGATTTCTGGGTCTTCAATTCTATTCCATTGGTCCCTGGGTCTGTTTTTTGTCAGTACCAAACTGACTTGCTTACTATAGCTCTGTAATAGAGTCTAAAATTTGGTATTTATATTCTTCCAGTTCCATTCTTTCTGCTAAGGATTGTTTTTGCTATGAGGGGTCTTTTATTATTCCATATGAATTTTTGGATTGCTTCCTCTGTTTCATAAAAAAAATTACATTGGGATATTACTGGGTATTGCATAAAGCCCTTGGCAGGATCACCATTTTCACAATGTTAATTCTTCCAATCCAGGAGCATGGGAGGTTTTCCACTTCCTCAGTTCTGCTTTAATATCCTTTTCCAGGTTTTTAAAGTTTTCATCATAAAGGTCCTTTATATTCTTAGTTAATTCGTAAGTATTTAATTTTCTTTTAGGCTATTGTAAAAGGAGTTGCTTTCCTGATTTCTGCCTCACTCTTCTCGTTGTTGGCATAGAGGAAAGCCATTTTGTTTTGTGGGTCATGGGGCTTGTACTCTTCCTGGATGCTGTCCCTGAGCTCTTCAGCTAAAGTCTACTGCCCTACCCCTGAGCCAAGCTCCACTTCCCGTTTTCTAGGGGTTAATTGAAGATAGGAGTCTCAGGTCCTTTTGTGCCTGGGCTGGCTTTGAACCTTGATCCTCAGATCTCAGCCTCCTGAGTAGCTAGCATTACAGGCATGAACCACTGCGCCCAGCTTTGATTTTTGAGGGTTAATTTTATACCCTGACAACCTTTGCCAAGGTTTCAAATCAGCTCAAGTAACTTGGGAGTGGAGTCTATACGGTTCTTAAAGGGAAAGTTTCACTTCCTCTTTCCCTACTTGGAGTCCCTTGATGTTGGCTTCTTGCCTTATTGCTCTGGCTAGGAAGTCTAATACTATATCAAAGAGGAGTGGAGAGAGTGTCCTTGTCTCATCCCTGATTTTAGAGGAAATGGCTTTAGCTTTTCACCATTAAGTATAATGCTAGCTGTGGGTTTGTCATACACTGCCTTTATTATACTGAGGGATGTTCCATGGATTCTTAGTTTCTCCAGAGCTTTTAGCATAAAGGGGTGCTGAATCTTGTCAAACGCTTTTTCTGCATCTCTTCAATGACCCACCGGTGATTCAACAATGTGTTGTTCAATCTCCGTGAATTACAGGGTTTTCCTTGGTGGAGATTAGTGTTAACTTCCAATTTAATGCTGTTGTGATCTGAAAGAATGCAGGGAATCATTTCAGTGCTTCTGAAATTGCACAGGTTTGCTTTATGCCCTTAAATGTGGTCTGTTTTAGAAAACGTTCCATGCACTGCTGGATAAATGTATATTCTTAGTGTTGCTGGGTGGAATAATCTGCAGGTGTCTGTTAGGTCTACTTGGTCTATGCAATTGTTCAATTGTGAGGTTTTTCTGTTGAGTTTTTGCCTTGTTGATCTACCCAGAGGTGCAGTGGTGTGTTAAAGTCACCAACAATCACTGTGTTTGTATCTGTGTGGGTTTTTAGTGTAAGTAAGGTACGGGAGCCTGAGCTAGGGGAGTAGCGGCCACTACTCACTGTTGCCACCACTGATGTGGGCTCAGAATTGTCTTCTCAAGTGGGCTGCCTTTTTCCTGTCTGGCCAGGGTGTCTGTGCTATTTTAGCTTACTTGGCATCATTCTTTAGCTATAAACTTTCCACTAGAATGCTAAAACGGGTATCTTGGCAAGAGCTCACATAGTAACCCTGAACCTTCACCATCTTCCCAGAATCCTCCTGCCTCAAGCCAGATGCTTGGCTTATACCATCTACTTCAGAGACTGAGATAAGAGGACTCAAGTTCAGCTCAGACAAAAAGAAGGAAAGAAAGAAAGAAAGAAAGAAAGAAAGAAAGAAAGAAAGAAAGAAAGAAAAAGTTAATAAGACCCTACCAGAAATAAGCTAAACATGTTAGTTCACATCTGTAATCCCAGCTATGTGAGAGACAAGAGACAGGAGCCCAGAGAGAAATTACTGTGTTTTCACTCAAATGTGGAAGTTAAATCTAATACACTAGGACGTGATAAATGACTCTAGGCATTCATATACTGTGAGACCAAAGGGGGATACTTAGAGCAGAAACACAAAGGCACAATGCCTATGTACCTCTGATCATATGAGATAATATTTATTCAATGAACTTCAGGAAATAGAAGCAAGAGGTTTTTTCTTTGTTGCTGTTGTTTTCTTTTTGTTGATTTGTTCCTTTATCTGCCTGTGGAAGAGTAAGTGGAATAGGGCACAGAAATGAAGAAAAAATGTGAACAAATCCACCAGTAATACTCTACAGACACTATGTGGAAAATGAACTAGACAACTTAAGGGTGGGGACAGCAGGGGAAACTGAGGAAGATGAGGAAGGGGTGACATTCTCCCAAAAGAAATGTACTTTTCACCTGACTTATATAACTGTAACCACTCTATACATCACCTTAATAGCAATAATAAACAAATACAAATTTTAAAAATACACAAATTTGGACCAGGAGCATGGCCTAGTAGTTGTATGCTCACCTAGCATGCATGAAACCATGGGTTCAATTCCCCAGAACCACATGCACAGAAAAAGCTAGAAGTGGAGCTGTGGCTCAAGTGGCAGAGTGCTAGCCTTGAGCAAAAGTTTCTAAGGACAATGCCACGCCCTGAATTCAAGCCCCAGGAATGACAAAAAAAAAAGAGAGAGAGAGAGACAAATTTTAACTGAGCATTGGTGGCTCATGCTTATAATCCTAACTACTGAGGAGGCTGAGAGCTGAGAATGATAGTTCAAAGCCAGTATGGGCAGGAAAGTCCATAAGACTCTTACCTCCAATGAACCACCAGAAAACTAGAAGTGGCACTGTGGCTCAAAGTGGCATAGTGCTAGCCTTGAGTAAAGAGAGCTCAGGGACAGTGCCCAGGCCCAGAGTTCAAGCCCCACAGCTGACAAACAAACAAATACATTTATTTATTTATTTCAAAGACCTTTTTTTATTATTTTTTGCCAGTCCTGGGTCTTGAAATCAGGGCCTGAGCACTGTCCTTGGGCTTTCTCAAGGCTATAGCTCTACCACTTGAGCAACAGCACCATTTCTGGCTTTTTCTATGAATATGTGGTACCAAGGAATTGAACCCAGATCTTCATGCATACTAGGTACTAGGCAAGCACTCTACCACTAGGCCAAATTCCCAGCCCCTTCAAGGACCTTTTAAAAAAGAAAAAAGTAGTCAGGCGTAGTGGCTCATGCCTGTAATCCTAGCTAATCAGGAGGCTGAGATCTGAAGATCAAGGTTCAAAGCCAGCCTGGGCACTAAAATCAGAAGTGGTACTGTGGCTCCAGAGGTAGGGTGGTAGCCATGAGCTGGAGAGCTCAGGGATAGCTCCGAGGCCCAGAGTCTAAGCCCCACGACCAACCTTTTTTTTTAAAAAAAAATGAACAAAGTTAACAAGACCCTCTTGTAAACAAGCCAAGCATGATCACTCCCAACTATAATCCCAAGTATATGACAGGAAGAGGTAGGTGTATCAGTGTCTAATCATAATACAAAAACTCAATTGAAAAATAACTGAAGCAAAAGGGCTAAGGGTAGGAGTCCCACGATAGAATGCTTTAGGCAAGCATGACATCCCTACTTCAAACCAAATACTGAAAAAAAATTCAAAAAGAAGTCCTGGTTTGTAGTTCACCATAAATAGCCAAGTCCAGAATGCACAGCAAATCTCCAAAGTCCCTCTGAAGTATAACTGCAAGATGTCAATCTTCTCCCGACTGGGCTAGCACTCTATTTGGGGTTGAATGGAACACTGCTGTTCCCTAGAGATGACACTGATGTTTTTGCACCATTTCTTGGATCCCACAGTGTGAACTCGGAGGAGGGCCAGCACTTTTTCCTGGAATACACAAGCCAAGGTTTGATCTCTTCATTTTTGCTTATACCACAACAGGATATGAGCAATACTGCTAAGATTCTCCTGACCTCTCTATCATCCTCCTAATTCACTTTTTTTGTGGGGTTTTGAACATACTCTCCATAGTTGACTATCATTATAGTCCTCTTCTTTTTCCACCAAGGAGAATTCTGTCCTTGTGTAAACCAATTTAAGAAATGTAAAACAATTCTAGACTAAAGAGTATCTCATAACTCCACTCACCAGAATCTATATGAACTCCAGATAACATTGCATGCTATATTCTGATTTCTAATTTCTGCAGCCATTGTAATAACAGAGCTATGGATACTAAATGTTGACATGTTTTGGGGGCCGGGAGTTTGGTCTAGTGGTAGAGTGCTTGCCTAGCATGCATGAATACCCGGGTTCGATTCCTCGATACCACATACGTAGAAAAATGCCGGAAGTGGTGCTGAGGCTCAGGTGGTAGAGCTCTAGCCTTGAGAAAGTCCAAGGACAGTGCTCAGGCCCTGAGCTCAAGCCCAGGACTGGCAAAAAAAAAAAAAAGACATGTTTTAAGAAATGATTTGTTTAGATAAGGTAGATTTCTTTAGTATGATACTATCTCTAACATTTTTTTCCATGAATATGAACTTTCTTCCCCTTATAATCTACAAAATTATGGTAATTATCTCATGTATTTGTTATACATTTGTTATGTGCACAAATTAATTAGAAAAATGATCGATGTCAAGTAAGTGTTACATAAATGTTACGTGAACTTAGTTATAAAAAGAATGGGAGGAAGGAAAGAAAATAAAAACAAAGGAGGAAGGAAAGAAAAGAAATGCTAAAAAAAAGTACAGATTTTATGAGACATGCTTAGGAAATATTTTTTGCTTAGAATATAATAAAATTCCTTGCTGGGTGAGGCAGCTCACATCTGTAATCCTAGCTACTCAGGAGGCTGAGATCTGAAGATAAAGGTTCGAAGCCAGCCTGGGCACAAAAGGACCTGAGACTCTTATCTCCAATTAACCTCTAGAAAATGGGAAGCGGGGCTTGACTCAAGAGCTAAAGAACTCAGAGACAGCACCCAGGCCAAGCTCAAACCCCATGACCCACAAAATAAATAAATAAATAAATAAATTTTCTTTTTGTTTCAGAACAAGAACAAGCAGAAATTTTAATTACACCAAATTTCTCTCTTTGTGTATTTCTTGTAGAAAAAGTCTGATAAGATTCATGTAAACAAATTGATCTATAAATGTGTTCCATGGATAAGATTGTTAAGGAAAATGTGGCAAAATATTGACAAATTTTGAGTCCATGTCGCAGTTAATGAGTGTTTTAATACTACTACTTTAACTTTTTAATGAAATTTTCCATAATAAACAGTGAGAGAAGTCACAAATTAAGCTATTAAGGTCACTGAAAATTCAGGCTAATAGTCATAGTTTCTATATCAATAGTAATGTAAACTGACTGGTAACTTGTATTACATTGACCCTTAGGTATCATAAAATCCTCAATATTCTTGAATTATCACCTGAGTTAGTATATTCAAATTCATTAAATTCATTAAATATTATTATGGTTATATATTAAATTTAATATTTGAATAAGTCAATTTAATAATATTTAAATATTTAAAATAAAAAATGTATGAATAAGATTTTGTAGCACTACTGAGAGAGCAGAATGAAGTAATGATGCTATACCTATACAGTATAATATTCTGCATTCACTGAATAAGAATGAAGCCTTTTAGCTGGGCACTAGTAGCTCACTCTTTTTTTTTTTTATTATTTCTTTTTTTTTATTGTAATTAGTAAAAGGGTTACATGATATTTGCCAGACAGAAGGTGCATTAATTCACATACATTGATAACCTTTCTAGCTCACTCTTGTAATCCTAGCTACTCAGGAGGATGAGACCTGAGGATCTAGGCTCAAAGCCTGCCAGAGCATGAAAGTTCATGAAACTCATCTCCAATTAACCACCAGAAAACCAGAAGAGGTGTTGTGGCTCAAGTGGTAGAGCACTAGCCTTGAGCTGAAGAGCTCAGAGACAGCACCCAGGCCCAGAGTTCAAGCCCACAACTGACCAAAAAAAAAAAAAAAAAGCTGGTTATAGTGGCTCACGCCTGTTATTCTAGCTACTCTGGAGGCTGAGATCTGGGGTTCGGGGTTCAAAGCCAGCCTGGGCACTAAAAAGTCCATGAGACTCTTATCTCCAATTAATCACCAGAAAACTGGAAATGGTTCTGTGGCTTAAGGTGGGGGAGGAGGTAGCCTTCAGTTGAACTGCTCAGTGATTAATGCCCAGGCCAGAGTTCAAGTCCCATGACCAACACACACACACACACACACACACACACACACACACACACACACACACACACACACACAAAATGAAGGCTTTTATGTGCTGATATGGCAAAATTGTCAATATATGTTAATATGTGAAAACAATCAAAGAACCAGGACAGAATGAAAGAGTGTTCAAGCAGCTTAGGGAGAGCCAGGTGTTGGGGGCTCATGCCTGTAATCTTAGCTATTCAGGAGGCTGAGATCTGAGGATTATGGTTCAAAGCCAGCCTTGGCATGAAAGTCCATGAGACTTTCTTTTATTTCCAATTAACCACCAGATAACCAAAAATGACACTGTGGCTCAAAGTGGTAGAGTGTTACCCTTGAGCTGACGTGGGTCAGGGACAGCACCCAGGCCCAGATCCAAGCCCCTCAACAACCCCCCCCCCCAAAATACTGTTCATAAAATACTGTCATTTTTGATGGTTGCAACAGGAAGGCCCTATTTGCTGCTGGTGGTATGAGGTGGCTGCCATCGGATGATGTACTGTATATAAGCGACCACATTTTTTAATAAAGTTAGATCTGCACCTTGAAAAAAAATACTGTCATTTGTATAATAACCTACGTAACTTGTGGAAAGAGATGGGAGGAGGACACTGAAGAAAAACAAAAGAAGGGGGTAATGTACAAAAAAAGAAATACACTCATTACCTGACTTATGGAATGGTAAACCCTCTGTTCAACACCTTAGTAATAACAATAAATTATATTTAAGAAAAAGAAAAAAGAAAGTCAGTCGAGGTGGCTCAAACCTGTAATCCTAGCTACTCAGAAGGCTGAGATCTGAGGATCATAGTTCAAAGCCAGCCCAAGCACTAAAGTCCATGAGACTCTTATCTCCAGTTAATCACTAGAAAACTGGAAGTGGCGCTGTGGCTCGGGGGTAAGGGGAATGGCCTTGAGCTGAACAGTGTAGGGACAATACCCAGGCCAAGTTCAATCCCACAACTGACAAAAAAAAAAAAAAAAAAAAAGAACCTTGCTATCTGTAAACACAGATACTGAAACAATAGCTATGGACTTCAAGGTCTTTGTCATTCACAAAAAAAACCCACGAATGCTCAGGATACACAGAATTTAAAACTGTACTACAATTCAATTCAATATTGTGGTTCATTTTTCCCATAATACCAATTTCCAATAGAGATATGCTATCTTTCAATAAAACTAAAACTTTTATTTTATGGCTTAAACACATTAACCTTTTACCTTGTTTTTGGACATAATTGCCTTTTTGCATTTTTGGCTAGGTAGGTAAACTCATGGCCTTAACCTGCCAGGTAGGCATTCTGCCACTTGAGCCATAACCCAGCTCATCATTCATTTTCTTTTGAAGGAGGTATGTTTTCACAAAATTAAGGGCAAGAATATGCACAGTGGTTTTTTTATACATAGCCAACAAGAATTTAACACTGAAGTCTGTAGTAACTAAGCTGTATAACGCATGCAGATATTTAAATATTTTGTTTTCAAAATTACTTTTTTTTTCCATTCAATAGGTTGTTGTTACTGTGCTTGGACAAAACTGAATATAGCAGAGCACCAGTGGCTCGGCCTGTAATTCTAACTACTCAAGTGGCTAACCTGGAGCACAAAAGCTCAGGGAAAATGCTCTGGCTCTGAATTCAAGTGGGTAGAGGGGTGTTAGTCTGCACATAATAAATACAAATAAAGCAGGGATTACTGTATAAAAGCTCAGCAAGTACCTATACATGGGAACGGTAGAAGAGAAGGGAAGGGAAGGGCTGGGAGTTTGGCCTAGTGGTTAAAGTGCTTGGCTAGCATGCATGAAGACCTGGGTTCAATTCCTTGGTACCACATATAGAAAAAAAAGCCAGAAGTGGTGCTGAGGCTCAAGTGGTAGAGCTCTAGCCTTGAGAAAGTCCAAGAACAGTGCTCAGGCCCTGAGCTCAAGCCCAGGACTGGCAAAAAAAAAAAAAATGGAAGGGAGAAGGTAAGGAGATACTTTTTTTTTGGCCCATCTTGGGGCTTGAACTCAGGGCCTGAGCTTACATCAAGGCTAGAGCTCTACCACTTGAGCCATAGCAGCAGGTCCAGCTTTTTTCTATGTATGTGGTATCAAGGAATTGAACCTGGATCTTCATGCATGGTAGGCAAACCACTCTACCACTGGGCCAAACTCACAACTTCTCTCAGCTTCTTCTTTTTTTTTTTTTTTCTTTGCCAGTCCTGGTGCTTGATCTCAGGGCTAGAGCATTGTCCTTGGGCTTTACTCAAGGCTAGCTAGCATTCTACCACTTGAGCCACAGCACCACTTCCAGCTTTTTTCTGTATATCTGGTACCAAGCACTCTACCACTAGGCCAAACTCCCGGCCAAAACACTGATTTTTTTACATCATATTTCAAACTTAACAAGTGTTCAAGAAGGGAATCTCTATATGCAATCACTGATACATAAATTTTAGAACATAATTAAAATTAGCTGAGACTTTGAATGTCATAGATACATATCAAGCTATATAACATTATGTATATAAAGTATATAGTCCCTCATAGATTTTTATGTCTATGTAGTTATGTTTATATCTCCAAGACCTTGTCCATAACGTTGGGTACCCAAATATTGAGTCATCGTTCTTGTACTGTTTGGATTTAATATCCACATATTAAGGATACCATGGGCCTTTTGCTCCTTTGGTCTTGACTTATCTCACTCAACATGATTTGTTCTAGTTTCATCCACTTCCCAGTGGATGCCATTATTTTATCTTGTCTGGTGGCTCTGTAGAATTCCATTGTATATATATACCACAGATTTTTTTATCCATTCATCTGTAGTGGGGCATCTGGGTTGTTTCCATTGCTTGGATATTATGAATAGTGCAGAGATGAACATGACTGTGGGCACCCAACTTTTAAAAGTCTATCCTTGGGCAGGAGTTTGGCCTAGTGGTTAAAGTGCTTGCCTAGCATGCATGAAGACCCGGGTTCGATTTCTCAGTACCACATACATAGAAAAAAGCCGGAAGTGGTGCTGAGGCTCAAGTGGTAGAGCTCTAGCCTTGAGAAAGTCCAAGGACAGTGCTCAGGCCCTGAGCTTAAGCCCAGGACTGGCAAAAAAAAAAAAAAAAGAAAGAAAAGTCTACCCTTTTGAAAGTTTTTGAATTTTTTGCTCTATTTCACCTTTTTAAGTAAATATAATAGACATTTTCTTTTTTCTTTTTTTTTTTTGCCAGTCCTGGGGCTGGAACTCAGGGCCTGAGCAGTCCTTGGGCTTTCTCAAGGCTAGAGCTCCACCATTTGAGATACAGCACCACTTCCAGCTTTTATCTATGTGTGTGGTACCAAGGAATGGAACCGAGTCTTCATGTGTGCTAGGTAAGCACTATACCATAGGCCAAACTCCCGACCCTAGACATTTTTTTATAAATATTTAAATAACAAAATAGATGAGTCACCTAGTATAGCCTCTACCTAACAAAGCTACAAGGAAGCATATAGCCAATTCCCCAATGACCACAACTCAGGACCAGGACAAACACCCATTCCTTCTCTTCGAGAAGAGCCTAAGAAAAATAAAGGACCTAGAGATAATAAAACCAATGTTCAGGCCCTTTTCTCAGGAAACAAAGACAGGTTTTTTTGTTTCTTTGTTTCTTTGGTAGTACTGAAGTTCAAATTCAGTGCTTATCAGGTACTCTACCCCTTGAACCATGTCCCAATGCCTTTTTGCTTTAGTTCCTTTTTTCTCATAGGGTCTCCTGTTTTTACCTGGGCAATAAAATACTTGCACCTATGCCTCCCACGTAGTTAACAGTATACTACCATGACCTGCTTGTTTATTTACATACAGTCTCAATAACTTTTTCCCTGGGCCCTTCTCAAACTTCCATCCTCCTCATCTTTGCTTCTCAAGTAGCTAAGATTAAAGCTGTGCACAACAATACCTGGCTCCATATAGAGTTCTTGATACCTGAGTTTCCTTCAGAAGTACATTCTATGTCATACCACCACCCCAGAGTGGGCCCTAAGTCAAAGAACATGGCCTAAAAAAAAAAAAACAAAAAACAGTCCTAGTACCACCTGGTCTATTCCATACTGTCAATCTCCCATTCAACATTTTAGAATATCTTTTCTCTCACAACTAGCAATTTTTAATTCTTCTTCAGTTCTTTAATTATTTGTTTTGCCAGATATAGTCTCTGATTAGCAAGGAAATGAATAATTTGAGTTCAATTTCAGTTGTTTTAATATCATTTTGACTAAAATGTTCAGTATTACAACTCTCTCATATTTAAATTCATCCATTGGCAAAGTAATAATCAGGTCTTACCTACCTGAGAATATTTGTTTTATATGGCCCTATCTTTATCCAGCTATGTAGCCACAGATTCTGTTCTTTCTCAGTGATCCTCATCTTCTGGTATTCACAACATGTTATGAAGCCCCATGACTTCAGTGTAGATGGACTAAATGACTCATATCTAACATAAGTAAAGGGGTGTCACTCTGGAAATTAGCTGATAAAAGAACTGTAGCCTCCATCTTGAGCATTCCTTCTATCTCTTCCTAGCTTGTCTGGCCTGGAGAACGACAACTGTCATTTTGCCAGGTTGTTCTGTGGAGATGGCCACATAGATTAACATGCCCAAGTAGAGGCCTGCAGTGCCTCAGGCTCTGGACAAGAGTTCAGATGACACCTTGAGAGAGACATGGAGCCAGAGGCACCCTACTAAACTTTGCCCAGATTCTATGCATGCCTAACTTGTAAGCCAATATGTTATTATTTTAAACTACTAAATTTAGGGTAATGTGTTGAGGAAGAGATAAAAAATACAAGCTACACCTATCAAACCACAATTCAAAAGGAACAAATACCTAAAAACAGTACATTTTCTTGTCCAAAAGATAAAAGTGTTGGAACAAAAACATGAGAAGGGGTAGCAATGTTTGTTAAGTAATGCACCTTCTATCTGGCGAATATAATATAACCCTTCCATTAATTACAATAAAAAATATATTTAAGGGGCTGGGAGTTTGGCTTAGTGGTAAGAGTGCTTGCCTAGCATGCATGAAGACCCAGGTTCGATTCCTCAGTACCACATACATAGAAAAAAGCCAGAAGTGGTGCTGTGGCTCAGGTGGTAGAGTTTTAGCCTTGAAAAAGCCCAAGGACAGGGCTCTGGCCCCTGAGCTCAAGGCCCAGGACTGGCAAAAAAAAAAATCTTCAAAGCTCTCCCAACAGGAAGTTTAAGATATATATATATATATATATATATATATATTTGAAAAGATAAAAGTGTAAAGGATAGCTAATCCTGTTGGCTGATAGAATGACAAAAGATTAGAAACATCTCAATAATTATATCATAAATGATAATTTCATAACCATAGCATTACTCATCAAAAATGCATAGCATATGGCTGGGAGTTTGGCCTAGTGGTAATGTGCTTGCCTAGCATACACAAAGACCCAGGTTCGATTCCTCAGTACCACATACATTAAAAAAAAAGCCGGAAGTGGTGCTGAGGCTCAAGTGGTAGAGCTCTAGCCTTGAGAAAACCCAAGGACAGTGCTCAGTCCCTGAGCTCAAGCCCAGGACTGGCAAAAAAATAAAAAAATAAAAAATAATGTTTAGCATAGTAAAATTTACACGTGTATATGTTCTATGAAATTATTTTATGCTGCTTAGGCATTGTTTCTGTATTTGCATAAGCAGAATCAACAATACTTAGTTCTCTCAGACAATAAACACTTGGGCTTGAAATTCGATTTTTAGGTCTCAACTTTATTTCAGTGATAATCTGCTAGAATCAATGCAAGAAACAGCACTTGCTTTCAAGAATGGGGCATGAGTGCCCTCTTGTGATAGACTAGACATTGAAAATCCTGTGCAAATATTTTTCAGTTGCATGCAAAATAATTTGAACCAAATTATTTCTCAAACATAAAATGTCCCCTATTATTAGAATAATTTGTGTTATTCTTTTTTTTGAGGTCCCAGGGTTTGAATTCAGGTCTTTATAACTATTAGGCATGCATTTGAGTAACACCAGCGAGTCATACCTCTAGTCCCTTTTTGCTCTGTTTTTTTTTGTTTGTTTTGTGGGGGGGTTTTTTGTTTGTTTTTGAGGTAGAGTTTTACTTTTTTCCACAACTGTCCTGAACTTCAGTCCTCCTATTCACATTTCCAACCATAAGTAGGATGACAGGATTGAGCTTCCATACCCAAATTTTCTTTTTTTTTTTTTTGAAAAAAAAATTTATTGTAATTAACAGAGGGGTTACAGTTACATTCACCAGATAGATGGTGCATTACCCAAATTTTCCTTTTTAGATGGGATCTTGTAAACTTTTTGCCCAAGATGCCTTGAACCTTGATCCTTCTCATCTTAGCCTCCCAACTAGCTAGTATTGCAAATGTGATTCACCAGTACCCAGCTTATAACCATACTTTTGAGTAAAGGAAAGATATCTGAACAATTTAATGTTAATAGACAATATGAATAATTCATATTAAAATGCCATTCCTTTAATTACAGTAATAGCTCAAGCTAAAGCTTGATAAAAATGGAAATTCTTTAGACTGATCACCACTTATATGTCTGAAAAAAAGCTCTCCATTTCTTACCCTGAAACATACACAGAGTCCCAGAATAAGGGTAAGAATCAGAACCAAGCAGGTAGTAGAAGCCTTCCACTTACTCACAGTAGGTTAGATGTTTTCCATCCAAGGGTCAAATGCTTGATCTTAATTAAACTACTCACATCAAATGTACTGATAAGTGTCAGTGGCACATACCTATAATCCTATCTGCTCTGGTGGCTGAGATCCGAGAATCACAGTTCAAAGCCAGCACAGGTGGAAAAGTTTGTGAGACTCTAATTTACAATCAATCACCAAAAAGGCAGAAGTGGAGTGGGGTCTCAGGTGATGGGGCACTAGTATTGAGTACAGAAGGTCAGGGACAGTGACCAGGCCTGAGTTCAAGCCCAAGCCAGCAGGAAAAAAGCCGCAAGTGGAATTGTGGCTCAAGTGGTAGAACGCTGGCTTTGAACATAAAAGCTACAGAGCAGTGTTCAAGCCCTACAGCACAAAAACAAAATGTCTGAAATAGAGGAAGTTTGTCTAGTTAAAGACAAACTATGGTATCTGGCATTCATATATAGTAATGTTTGTATGAATTTTTGATCTCTGAAAATACATCACTCTTATATTGCTCAATATTTTGTATAAAAAGTTCATACAGATAGTATTCTCTAGAATCCTCAACAAAAATCTATATCTATTTTAAATGAACTCAAATGACTAGTTTTTTTTTTAAATTGTTGGGGTAATGTAGTTTTTTTTTAATTGTTGGGGTAATGTATAAGGGGTTACAGTTACATTCATCAGGTAGTAGGTGCATTACTTCTCACACATTGATACTCCCTCTCATGTTTTTGTCCCCATTTCCCTCCCCCAACTCCCTCCCAATCATCTTGTTTTCATACCCTCCCCTTTCATATTTCAAGTAGACAAATAAATGTATATACAATATACCAAGTAACAAAGTCAAATGACTAGTTTTTTGTGGTAACAATATCAATGAGGTCATAGATAGAAAAGTTTATATTCCATTTTAATTACTTTTTAATTATTACTGGACCATATGAATATGAGCCCAAATAAATGTAAATGGCTATTTATCTAAATTATAATATTTCTAATTTTTGAGCACCTATAATGTGCTCCTTTTCTCTTCCCTTGAATTTATACAGAAGCTTTAATAAGTCATGTCAAGTATTAGACTGTCATATGTAATTGTCTTTCTATGAATTCCAGATGAATCCAGAGTATCAAAATGCATATATGCATATATCATTTAATAATTATTTAGCATCGATAATGCATCAGACTCTGTTCTCAGTCAAATCAATAATAAAATAAACAAAAATTCCTGGCCTTGTGCAGCATATCTTTTTGAAAGGAAAACAAAAAACTCAACAAACAAGGTGGGTACCAGTGGCTCACACCTGTAATCCTAGCTACTCAGTAGGCTGAGATCCGAGGATTGCAGTTCAAAGTTAGCCCAGGCAAAAAGTCCCCTTAAGATTCAACTCCAATTAACCACTCAAAAACTGAAAATGGCACTGTGCCTCAAGTGGTAGAGCACTAGTCTTGAGCACAAAGCAGCTCAGACCCCAAGTTCAAACCCCCCCCCCCCCCACACACACACACACAGAGCTCAAGAAACAGAAAAGAAGCAAGGTGGATGAAGAGTCTTGGAGAAGAGTTGTGATTTTTGAAATACGGCAATTTGTGATGGGAGATTATTCTCCTTAACTCAATCCATGGGGCATTCTTCTGATAGCTGGCTCAGGAGTGGAAACTTTAGGGCCTAGCAAATAGAAACAGGGATTGTACAATTCTTTGTGTCCATTGTGTGCTTTGGGCCCACTATCTACACAGCCAGTTCTCAATTACTTCCTTCACCTTCTCATCTCTCCTTTCCAGAATGTTAGGGTTTCGTGCTGTGAGGCAGGAACAGACAGTTGATGAAATTCATGCACATCACTACTATTGGCTATTTGGTAGATTACAGATTGAAGGTATGGAATTAATTTTGAGAATATTGGTAGGTTTGTTTTCTTTGTCCATTACTTCCATCTCTTCTCCAATTATTGCAGATAACTGAGAATTGATGATAAATAGCACTAGGAATATCAGTATTTAAAGTCTTCCACCTGGATACATCCTTAACAATTATTTAACCCACTGCAATAAATCAATGTCGCCATTCTTTCTTTTTTTGTTTTTTCCCTTGTGTCGGTGGTGGGGCTTGAACTCAGGGCTTGGATGTTGTTCCTTAGCTTTTTTGCTTAAGGATGGAACTCTACAACTTGTGCCACATTTTACTTTCAGCTCTTTAGTGATTAATTGGAGATGAGTCTCACAGGATGGCTTTGAACTGCAATCCTCCAATCTCAGCCTCTTGAGTAGCTAAGATTACAAGTGTGAGCCATCAGTGCCCAGCAAGTATTGTTTTTAGGCACCTTATTTTAAGTGATTTTCCAAACCTCATCACAAATAATAAAAGCTAATTTTCTTTTTTTTTTTTGCCAGCCCTTGGATTTTTTTTTATTGTAATTAGTAAAAGGGTTACATGATATTTGCCAGATAGAAGGTGCATTAATTCACATACATTGATACCCTTTCACATGTCTTGGTACCCATTTCCCTCCCCCCCCAAGCCCCCCACCCGTCTTGGTTTTCTCCCCTTCCCTATCAAATTTCAAATATCCAAATACAAATAAATTCAACATATCAGATAACAAAGTGAGATACTATAACAATAATTTTCTAAGAGCATAAGGAAGAGAGAATGCAGCAGTCTGGACACCTTTCTTCATGGTCTTTTTAGTTGTTTTCTTTGTTGATGCTGCTGTTGTTTGTTTGTTTGTTTGTCAGTCCTGGGGCTTGAACTCTGGGCCTGGGCACTGTCCCTGAGCCCTTCAGCTCAAGCCTACCACCCTACCCCTAGGCTTGGGCATTATTCCTGAGGTCTTCAGCTCAAGGCTACCTCCTCCCCTCCTTGAGCCACAGCACCATTTCCAGTTTCCTAGTGGTTAATTGGAGACAAGAGTCTCACAGTCTTTAGTGCCCTGGCTGGCTTTGAACTGAGATCTTCAGATCTCAGCCTCCTGAGTAGCTAGGATTATAGGCATGAGCCACTGTGCCCGACTTCATGCTCTTTTTCTATGGAGTACTGAACTCAGAACTTTGGGAAGTGAAATTATGTAGAGCTAGTCTCTTAACACAGAGTAATATCTGTACTTATGTTTTGGATTCAAACATCCACTTATTTCACATAAAAGCCATAATACATGAGCAGAAATGTGCAGGATTTCTCCAGCATATTGCTTTTAAAAAAAATTTAAGCTATTAAAATATTAGGACCTCAAACTACGTGTTATTTTCAGTCCACTGTCAGCTTCCAGAAGTAGAATTTATCTAAAGTGGCTCTTGACACCTCTGAGTGGGTTTTTTTTCCCCTTACTTCCTGACATTTTAAATTAGTATTGGAAAGACCAAAATCAAGCAAAAGAGTTCAATAATAGACCGTTAAAACTACACTATGTTGTTTGTGTTTATTATTTCTCATTTGGACCAAGAATGTCAGCAAGAAATTCAACTGCCATATTGGAGTTGGTGTGAAGATGGCTGGATTGTTTCGGTTAGATGGTCTCAAGACCAGGAAATCAGTAATTTTCCTCCACAGCCAGGAGTATGGCCTAGTGGTAGTTTACCTACCAGGCACAAAGACCAGAGTTTGATTCCTCAGTCCCACATACATTAAAAAAAAAAGCCAGAAATGGAGCTGTGGCTCAAGTGGTAGAGCTGTATGTAGCCTTGAGAAAGCCCAAGGACAGTGCTCAGGCCCTGAATTCAAGTCCCAGGACTGGCAAAAAAAAAGCTCTCCTCCATTCCCCTGTTCCTCCCCAGGTAGCTACATGAAAATCAAATGATGGAACTGCCCACATGCAAAAGACAACCCACTATTATGACTCCAAGTTCCAAACAATCAGTATCTATCTTTTCTCCATTGCTCCAATAGTTGACCAAGTCCCTAGTTCTAGTCTTGTATTTCCCACTCTTCAAGTTCAACTCAATCTTTCTCTCTTTCTTAACTCTGGATTTCAGAATATGGAGCCCAGATGTCCTTCACTTGCCTGAGCCACGGTAATGGTCCTAGCCCCACCAAACTCTTACGTTGCCAGCAGAGCCCTAGAATTCTTGTTTTCCATCTTTACAAAGATTAGTTATTGCCAGGGACTGGTTTAGGATTCTCTAAATTTATTCTCCTCTTTGTTTTCTTTCTATCCTTGGTCTTCTGGATGCTGTCTTTATATTTGCAAGACATATGTTCCATCTTGAAATCAGGCTTTTCTCAATACAGAAATTCCAGAAGGATGGGAAAGAGATCAATCACGTACTTTTCCAGAATTTCTGTGATCTGACAAGATTGTCCAGTTGAAAGGTAGATTTTCTATCACTTCAAAGTGTCCTGTGGGACTTAGGCTCTGGTCTTCTCTGGCCCTAGGACCCATCCACAGCCTCAAACCTTCTCTATGCATTTAGACAGAAAGCTTCAATTAATTTGTGCTTACTATTTAATTTTTTTATTTTAAATACAAGCTTATCCATGATACTCTAGTTGAATATCCATGTTAAACTTGATTTTATTTTTTTGCCAGTCCTGTAGCTTGAACTCAGGGCCTCAGCACTGACCTTGATCTTTCTCAAGGCTAGCACTCTACCACTTGAGCCACAGCATCACTTCCAGCTTTTTTTGTATATGTGTTACCAAGGAATCAAACCAAGGGTTTCAAGCATGCAAGGCAAGCACTCTACCATTAGGTCACACTCCTAGCCTTGGTTTTTTTTTTTTTAAGCCATCTTAAGATATATGAGCCTTGGGCTGGGAGTTTGGCCTAGTGGTAGAGTGCTTGCCTAGCATGCATGAAGACCCGGGTTCGATTCCTCGGTACCACATACATAGAAAAAAGCCAGAAGTGGTGCTGTGGCTCAGGTGGTAGAGCTCTAGCCTTGAGAAAGTCCAAGGACAGTGCTCAGGCCCTGAGCTCAAGCCCAGGACTGGCAAAAAAAATCACTCATTATATGTCAACCCATTCTTTTTATGTAGCCAGGTGCCAGTGGTTCATTCCTGTAACCCCAGTGAGTCAGGATTCTGAGATCTGAGGAGCACAGTTTTAAGCCAGCCCAGCAGGAAAGTGCAAGAGACTCTTATCTCCAATAAACTATCAAAAAAGCTGGAAGTGGAACAGTGGCTCAAGTAATAGAGCACTAGTCTTGAGCAAAAGCAGCTCAGTAACAAGGCCTAGGCCCAGAGTATAGGTGCAGGTCAAACACAAAACATTAAACAATTTTTTAAATATGTATGTATCCTAAACTTATTAAACATTGTGAGTTTTTTTCATAAATTATGACAGTGTGCTATATAATGGCAGTGGCAGGAATGTTTTTGTTTTTTTTTTTTTTTTGCCAGTCCTGGGGCTTGAGCTCAGGGCCTGAGCACTGTCCTTGGGCTTTTTCCTCAGTTAGCACTCTGCCACTTGAGCCTCAGCACCACTTCTGGCTTTTTTTATGTATGTGGTACCAAGGAATCAAACCTGGGTTTTCATGCATGCTAGGAAGCACTCTACCACTAGGCCAAACTCCCAGCCCATGTGGCAGGAAACAATGCATAAAATTCCAGTCAATTTCCAGTTATTTACCCTATTCTTTCCTATTAGTTTTCAATTAAGTGCCCTAAAAAACATACCAGTGATAGCAATAAACTATCTCATAAGTATATAAAAGAGAAATGTGGGCGCTCAAATGGATATATTTGTCTATTTTCATCATGTTTGCAAATATCATAAATGGCTTGCACACAGCCTTGTGCTTGGGGGTGACAGGAAAAGCCATAATCATTGGCTTTTCTTTGCCCTCTTCCAACCCTGGAAGGAGCTGCTGTCCTATTTGGCAGGAGAGACTGACGCTCATTAAACAGCTTTTTTTTTTTCTTAGTACACTTGTCTGATCACAGAGTCCATGTCTCTATCTGGGGCCCTGCCTCAGTTACAGCTGTTCCCACACAAGGCTAGATTCATTTCTATTCCTTTCACCTTTACCTGCTCTCTACACACCAGGGGCTTCCCTGCCATTTCCTGACAGCTGTGAGCACGCTTCACTCAGGACTGCAGGCTCTGCATGTGGCTTTCATCAGCAGGTAGAACGTGTGCAGGACATGGGCGTAATGTTCCTGAATGATGTAACTGAAATGAATAAACAGTAAACTTTTACTAAAATAAATTGTTAAAATTACAGACAGAAAAGAAAAATCTAGCAGGTGACTTCCAAAGGGATGGGAAAGGACTTTTCTAAGTGCTTGAGCTGGTGTTTAGTGGAGCTCAGGGGGTTCTAAGTCTTTATCTTCATCCCTAAAGCTGTTCTACTATTCTTGGATTAGAATCAAACTTGAATATATCCCCTGGAGTAAGTTATCCTCTGTAGGTAAAGGTGGGTTGATATCCGACAAAGTGGTTGATTTTGCTAGTTCTCTGTAGTAGCAAGAAGAGTTACTGATTGGAGGTCCATTTGTTATAAGTGATATGGGCAAAGTCAAGATTGAGGTCAAAGTAATTAGTGCTTTTCAGATGTCTGCCACAGGTAGAAATGTGTCCTCCTTGCATGTCATGGTCAGAAATACCTCAAGATGCCAAACTGCTTTACCATGTGGTGGCTCTTCAGTTTTTGCCAGATGAAGATTGTTTTGCCTCAAGTGATATGGTCAGACATATATCAAGCTCCACATCACATGTACTATGTGCTAGCTCTTCAGCTCCTGATTCCATTGAACATCTATCTATAAGAGATAACATGAGGGGCCGGGAGTTTGGCCTAGTGGTTAAAGTGCTTGCCTAGCATGCACGAAGACCCGGGTTCGATTCCTCGGTACCACATACATAGAAAAAAGCCAGAAGTGGTGCTGAGGCTCAAGTGGTAGAGCTCTAACCTTGAGAAAGTCCAAGGACAGTGCTCAGGCCCTGAGCTCAAGCCCAGGACTGGCAAAAAAAAAAAAAAGAGAGATAACATGAACAGAACCTGGCCAGCAGATAGCAGCAACATACCTGTGATCCAGAAGTTGAATCTTGAAAATAGATAAAGTAGCCATAGCAGCACATACCATTTTCAGAGAAAAACTGATTTCATAAGGTAAATGTCCAGCAGATCCTTTAACACCAGGAATGGACTCGGTGGGACCTGTAATGTTGGGAACCATCTCAGTGGGTCCCCAACACAAGCCATTGAACTTCATGAATGGGTATACATGAGGCTCCTAACCCCAGAAATGGTCCCTGTAGGGCCCTAGGCTAAGAATGATCTCTTTGGGAGGGACTCAATAGGTCTGGAACACTGACAACCACTCTGGTCTCAGCAGGACCTCCTAACACTGTCAACTGACTCACAGGTCTCTAACGACTACAAGTGGACACAGCTGGGGCCTCTAAATGTCCAAACTTGCATTCCCCTGCAGGACACTGCTGGCACCATAAGGAAGGGCTGTGCCCAGCACAGGCTGGCCTGTAGATCTCTAAGGATGTTCTTTCCCGAGACAGAGAAAAGAACCCCAAAATTCATATGAAACAACAAAGACCTCATATTGCCAAAACAATTCTAAACTTAAAAAAGAAAATGAAAAAAAGCAATGCTAGGCCTAGTGGTAGAGTGCTTGCCTAGCATGCACGAAGACCTGTGTTCGATTCCTCGGTACCATATATACAGAAAAAGCCAGAAGTGGCATTGTGACTTAAGTGGTAGAGCTCTGGCCTTGAGAAAGTCCAAGGACAATGCTCAAGCACTGAGCTCAAGCCCAGGACTGGGGAAAAAAAAAAGGCCAGGGTGGGGGGAGGGAAATGGGGACCAAGACATGAGGAAGGGTATCAATGTTTGTGAAATAATGCCCCTTCTATCTAGTGAATATAATGTAACTCTTCTATTAATTACAATAAAAAATATATGGGAACAAAAAGGCAATGCTGCTGGTATCACAATCCCAGAACACAAGCTCTACTACAGAGCTATAATGACAAAAACAAGCTTGATACTGGCACCAAAACAGACTCAAAGATCAATAGAACAGACTAGAAGACCCAGGAATAAAATCATATAGTTAACTGATATTTGATAAGGAAACCAAAAATATATGTTAGACTTTATTAGACTTTGCAGAAAACTATGCAGACATCCAGGTACAAAGACCCCTTCTCAGCTGTTGTCTGAGATGATCTATACAACCTACAGGAGTCAGAGACATAGGTGTGGCTATGTGAACCAGGGGCTTCATCGTGTCAGGTTAGCATTTATGCTGCTCCCTAGAAGCAGATAAGAAACCTTGAATCTGCCCAACCTAAAGGTCACTCTAAGGGGATTTTGTTGCCTTATACAGTTGTAGCTGCCCCAAAGGAGTGCCATCTCAAAATGAAGGAGGGAAGAGGCCAATTATTCACTGCCTATACCAAATGGGTCTAGCGTTGTCTAGAAGAGCATACTAAACTATAGGAAAGGAGCATTTTGCATTAACAATATACAATGGGATAAAAACATAGCCTCTTCAATAATTCATTTGGGGAAAACTGGACATTCATATGTTGAAAACCAAAAATGGATCCCTATTTATCACTATGCACTAATATCAAGTCAAAGTGGATCAAAGACCTTGACATCAGCCTTAAAACTCTGAAATTACTGCAATGAGAGTAGGATAAACACTAGAACTTATAGGCACAGGCAGAAGCTTTTTGAAAAATAAAGAGCCCCTGGGGCTCAGAAGATAGGAGAGATATGGCAAATGGGATTACATCAAAATGAAGTTTCTGCACAGCAAAGGATATACTTACTAAATCAGAAAGATAACCAACAGACTAGGAGATCTTTACTAGCAATACATCCAACAAAGGACTAGTATCCAAAATATACAAGAAGCTCAAGAAATTAACCCCTCCAAACACTAGTAAATCAGGGCACTAGTAAACTAGGGCAAAGTAGCTAAGAAAAGACTTCTCAGAAGAAGCTATAAGAAGCCAGAAAGTGGTTCACACCTATAATCCTAACTACTTAGGAAGCTGAGATCTGAATATCAAGGTTCAAAGCCAACCCAGCAGGAAAGTCCAAAAGTCCATGAGACTCTTATCTCTAATTAACAACCAAAAAACCCAAAGTGGTGCTGTGGCTCAAGTGACAGAGCAATAGCCTTGAGCTAAAGAGCTCAGGGACAGCACCCAGGCCCAGAGTTCAAGCCTCACAACTGACAAAAATTAATTAATTAATTAATTAAATAAGAAAACAGAAAAGAAGAATCTGTAAGCTCAACATTCCTGACTAAAATACAAATCAAAACAACTTTGAGATTCCATCTTATCCCAGTTAGATTGGCCGGCATCATGAGTCCAAATAATAACAAATACAGGCAGGGATTGGGGGCAGGGGGAGGAGAAAGGAACCATTTGCAGTGTAGGTGGGAATATAAACCAGTACAAGCCAGGCTCAATGGCTCACACCTGTAATCCTAGCCACGCAGGAGCCTGAGATCTGAGGATCAAGGTTCAAAGCTAGCTCAGGCAAAAAAAGGACCCAAGACTCTTATCTCCAATTAACTTCTAGAAAAACAGTAAGTGGGGCTTGGCTCAAGGGTAGGGCAGTAGTAGCCTTGAGCTGAAGAGCTCAGGGACAGCACCCAGGCAGAGTTCAAGGCCCACGACCCACAAAAATAAGTAAATAAATAAATAAACCAGTACAACCACAACCATTCTGGCAGACAGTCTGGAGTTCCTCAAAAAGTAAATATCAATCTTCCCTATGATTCAGCCATACCACTCCTGGGCATCTACCCAGAACATCACAAACCAAGATACTATAATGACACTTGCACATCCATGTTCATTGCTGCACCATGTACAATATCCAAATCTTGGAAGCAACCCAGATGCCCTACAATAAATAAGTAGATCAAAAAAATGGGATATTCACTCCTCGGCATTTATCTAAATGTCCACAAACAAAGACATACTAAAGCTACTAACAGCACTATCTACCATAGCTAAGATGTGGAACTAACCCAGATGCCCCTCAGTAGGTGAATGGATCAAGAACATGTGGTATTTATTCACAACGGAATTCTATACTGCCATCAGAAAGAATGACATCACCCCATTTGTAAGGAAATGGAAAGACTTGGGAAAAAAATCACATTAAGTGAAGTAAGTCAGACCCAAAGAAACATAGCCTCCATGGTTTCCCACATTTGTAATAATTAGTACATATCTAGAACTCTCTTAGCAGAGTATCACAATAGTTCAAAAGCTATGTACATATGACAATATAGGATGAGGCTAAGCAAAATGAACTCCAGGATATGGAAACAAGAGGTTTAACTTTGTGATTAATGTTCTTAATGTACTATGTGAAGTTATTTCTTTTCTCTTTTTTTCCCTTATAGTTCATTTCATGTTGTTACTGTATATGACTTTGGTACCTGGTATATTGCATATATGTTTGCTTATTTGAAATAGGGAAGAGAAGGGGAAAAACAAGATTATTGGGAGAGAGTGGAGGGAGGGAAAATTGGAGAAAAACATGGGAAGAGGTTCAAGAATGTACCCATTACCTGACAAACATAACTATAACCCTCTATATATCACCCCGATAATAAAATACAATAAAAATGGGTGTACTTATACACACTGAAATTTTACACAGCCATTAGATTGTCATGTACAGGGAAATTGATGGGCCTTGAATGAATCATATTATATAAGCCAAGCTCAGAGGGAGAAAGGGCACATGTTTTGTTTTGCCAGTCCTCAGCTTGAACTCAGGGCCTGGGCACTCTCCCTGACATTCTGCTCAAGGCTACCACTCTACCATTTGAGCCACAGCACCACTTCTGGCTTTTTCTGTTTATATGGTACTGAGGAATCAAATCCAGGACTTCATGCATGGTAGGCAAGCACTCTACCACTAAGCCATATTCCCAGTCCAGGCGTATGTTTTATCTCATATGTGAAAGGCAGATCTAAAATACACCAGGACATGACATTATACAGGACTCTAGGAATTCACACACAATATAAACCAAAAGGGAGGATCACAGAGGCAGCCAGTGTGCCTCTGATCATATAAAAATAAAAGAATTCATGCCAGGAGCTTAGCCTAGTGGTCGAGTGCTTGCCTAGCATGCATGAAATCCTGGGTTCAATTCCTTAGTAATACTCAGAAAAGGCCAGAAGTTGTGCTGTGGCTCAAATTGGCAGCGTGCTAGTCTTGAGCAAAAAGTGTCCAAGGACAGTGCCTAGGCCCCGAGTTCAAGCACCAGGACTGGCAAATAAATAAATAGGTATATAGATAGATAAATAAATAAACTCCAGGAAATTAAAACAGGATATTTATTTTTCTTTGTCTTTGTTTCTCTGTCTTTGTGGGGAGAGTACGAAGATTGGCCTTGATGCTGGGCAATCTAACTGGGGTGAAAGGGAATCTCAAAGTTGTTCTGATTTACATTTCTTTTATAGCTAGGGACATTGAGAAATATAGGGACAAAAGGTAAACAAATACAGTACTCATTAAATAATATATTGAATATAAAATATACAGCTTGTGGGAGGGAATGAGAGGGAAAAAATTGGGAGTGAGTGAAGGAAAGGATAAAATTGTCCAAAAAGAAATGTACTTTTGGGGCAGGAGTTTGGCCTAGTGGTAGAGTGCTTGCCTAACATGCACAAAGACCCAGGTTCTATTCCTTGGTACCACATACATAGAAAAAGCCAGAAGTGGTGCTGTGACTCAAGTGGCAGAGTGCTAGCTTTGAGGAAAAAGCCCAAGGACAGTGCTTAGGATCTGAGTTCAAGCCCCAGGACTGGCACCCAGAAAAAGAAAGAAATATCCTTTTTACCTTATATAACTCTGTATATCAACATCATCATCATCATCATCATCATCATCATCATCATCATCATCATCATAAGCAATGTGAAAATCCACCCCAAGGTATGGTTTTACTCTAATATTTAGTGGCTCTTAAGACAATGACACTGGTGAAGGTGCTGACACTGCTTCAGATGCCAATGGCACAGCCAGAGCAACTGTTCTATGTAGTGACTCTTCAGCTTCTGCCATAGGTTGAGGCTGTTTTTAAGTGATATGGACAGAGACACATGAAGAGTCACATCAGCTGAATGCCAGGTACTCACATCTATAATCCTAGCCCCTAAGAGGCTGAGATCTGAGGATGGCGGTTCAAAGCCAGCCTGGGCAGAAAAGCGAAAGTAGTGCTGTGGCCCAAGTGGTAGAGTGCTACCCTTGAACATAAAGAGGCTCAGAACAGCACCCAGGCCCTGAGTTAAAACCCCACAACCAAAAAAAAAAAAAAAAGAGCTACATTGGTATTATGTGCTAGCTCTTTATCATCTAACTGCAATGAAAATAGAGCTTCATCTCTGCTATGGGCAGAAACACCTGAAGATGCAGAACCATTTTACTGTGTGTAGTTAGTGGCTTTTTACCTCTGGTGGGTGTGGGTCTGTCTGAGCTGATGTAGAGAGATGTAACCTAACACAGACACAAAGGCTCATTTGAAAGCCCATCTCAAGATTCTTAGCTGCTGCCAAAGCTGGATATAGATATATTTATTCCCAGTTGTATGAACATAGCCCAATAGGAATCTACCAGTTGGCACTTGGGATGGCCAGGAGGCATCAGAATAGTTTCCAGTTCTGTGTTGTTCTGGTCTGGGCTTCTACATGCCATTTGTGGCTGTCTCCTAAAATATGCCTAAAGTATCTTTGGAATTGACGTCCAATTGGGGTTAAGGGTTGATCCAGCATCTCCACATGTCAACCAGGCACCTTCCACAGGATCTCCTGAAGTCTCAACTAGTAAAACTTGAGAAATAGCAAGAACACAGGATGTGTGATTCACAATCTCTGGCCAGGTAAGCCAACTGGCGCCCACTCTGGAATATGGCTGCCTGGATACCAAAGTTCCAAGTTCTCTTTGGTCTATTGTCAAGGATGAGGTCATCTCCTGGGGTCCTCTTACCTAAGGTCCTTCCTCCAAAAGACTCCCACAAAGAACCTCTGATTAACTGTTCCCTCATACATGTATTTGTACAACTGGACACAGCTGAAAACGCACGGACACAGCCAGTGTCTGCATTTTCAAGAGATAGATATGAATTCAGAAACTTCTAATATCTCTATCCTCATATGTTGTCAGTTGTACATGGCCATAATTAACTGTGCTCCCGAGATTCCTTAGGGTTACCTTTTGATATTATAAATATTAGAGATAAGACATCATATGCAAATGATATAATAGGTTAGTGTCCTTTGGTGCATAAAAGGTTTATAATTATATTCTCATTTTACACTTGGCTTTAAGATTTTATTTTTATAAATTCTATGTTTTTAATTAAATTCCACATTTTTTGCCAGTCCTGGGGCTTGAACTCAGGGCCTTATCACTGTTCTTGGACTTTCTCAAGGCTAGAACTCTACCACCTGAGCCTCAGCACCACTTCTGGCTTTTTTTCTATGTATGTGGTACCGAGGAATCGAACCTGGGTCTTCATGCATGCTAGGCAAGCACTCTACCACTAGGCCAAACTCCCAACTCTTATTTATATATTTTATTTATTTATTTATTTATTTATTTATTTATTTATTTATTTATTTTGCCTGGCCTTGAGCACAGGGCCTGAGCATATGGAACAAGAAAAGACCTAGAATAGCCAAAACAATTTTAGGCAAAAAGAGCAATGCAGGTAGTATTACAATACCAGACTTCAAACTCTACTATAGAGCCATAATAACAAAAACAGCATGGTATTGGTACAAAAATACACCAGGAGATCAATGGAACAGAATAGAAGATCCAGAAATAAAACCACATACTTACAGTCAACTTGTATTTGACAAAGGAGCCAAAGATATACAGTGGAACAAACACAGCCTATTCAATTATTGGTGCTGGTAAAACTGGGCAGCCACATGCAGAAAACTAAAAATTGGCCCTAGCCTTTTGCTATGTACAAGCATTAACTCAAAATGGATCGAAGACCCCAATGTCAGACCAGAAGCCTTGAAACGCTACACGATAGAGTTGGAGAGACACTGGAACTCATAGGCACAGGCAAAAACTTCCTGAACAGAATTCCAGGGTCACAACAGATTGGAGAGAGTCTCAATAAGTGGGACTACCTAAAAATAAAAAGTTTCTGCACAGATAAAAGTATAGCTACTAAAGTAGAAAGACAACCTATCAACTGGGAAAAGATATTTACCAATAATATATCAGACAAATGCTTAATATCCACTGTCTACAGGGAACTCAAGAAACTAATCCCCCCCAAACCCAACAAACGAATCACTAAATGGGCAAGGGAACTAAAGAGAGACTTATCAAAAGAAGAGGTTAAAATGGCAGAAAAGCATATAAGAAAATGCTCATCATGGGGCCGGGAGTTTGGCCTAGTGGTTAAAGTGCTTGCCTAGCATGCATGAAGACCCGGGTTCGATTCTTCTGTACCACATACATAGAAAAAAAAGCCGGAAGTGGGGCTGAGGCTCAAGTGGTAGAGCTCTAGCCTTGAGAAGATCCAAGGACAGTGCTCAGGCCCTGAGCTCAAGCCCAGGACTGGCAAAAAAAAAAAAAAAAAAAAAAAAAAAAAAAAAAAAAAAGAAAATGCTCATCATCCATGGTCATAAAGGAAATACAAATAAAAACAACCCTAAGATACCACCTTACCCCAATTAGAATGGCCAAGATTTTGAACTCAGACAATGACAGATGCTGGCAGGGTTGTGGAGAAAAAGGAACCCTACTACACTGCTGGTGGGACTGTAAGCAAGTTCAGCCACTCTGGAAAGCAGTGTGGAGGTTCCTTAAAGAACTGAAAATAGACCTTCCCTACGATCCCTCCATACCACTCCTGGGCATCTACCCTGAGCATCATAACCTAGGATATGATAAGGACACCTGCTCAGCTATGTTCATCTCTGCACTATTCATAATAGCCAAGCAATGGAAACAATCCAGATGAGGGGGACTTCATTGTCCTCTAAGGAGTAGTAATAGAGACCAAGGATTATGACTGATAGGGCCATTAAAGAAAAGCAACAGAAAAATCCTAGGAATCCAGAGACATATAGGAGACATATAAGCTTTTCTAAAAAGGCTGAAATATTATATCAAACATCAGAGACCATTGCAGAGTCCTAATATAGAACAAAGCAGTGTGTATAAAAGTGAGAACAAAAGATCAGAGTTGAGCAAACAGAGTTAATTGAATCAATGGGGTGTCTCTGTCCTGAGGCAAAGCTGTTGAATTAAGAGGAGCCTACTCTAGGGATACTAACAAACCAGTGTAAAGCATGAGGATTTTTTCAATGCTAGTAATTGACATGAACTTTGGCTTTGGTTTTCCTGCTTCTCTTTTTGTTTACTTCTGTAGTTGAAATATTTGCATTTCTTCTTTTTACTCAGCAAAGAAGGATTAACTTGGTCACTTCACTAGGCTCATATTCACTCTTTTATTGGCCAGTCCTGGGGCTTGACTCAGGAAGTGGGCACTGTCCCTGAGTGTCTTTTGCTCAAGGTTAGCACTCTACCACTTGAGCCACAACACTACTTCTGGCTTTTTCTACTTATGTGGTACTGAGGAATCAAACCCAGGATTTTATGCATGCTGAGGCTCAAGTGGTAGGGCTCTAACCTTGAAAAAGCCCAAGGACAGTGCTCAGGCTATGAGTTCAAGCCCCAAGACTGGTTAAATAAATAACAGTTTAGAACAGGCTTTTCCCTGCATATCCATAGGACTTACTCTCATGCTATCTTTGGACCTTAGACTTCTGTCATTGATGTATCCCCAACACCTAGAACAGTGTAGGGCACTGTTTTCATTTGTCAATCAGTACATATTTGTTAATGTTGAAATGCTTTATAATAGTAGAAATAGCTTATTAAAAATATTTAGAAGGCTAGAGGCTAGGCACAAGCAAAAGAATGACTGTCTTGTGAGAAGCCCTGAGTTCAATCCCATACTTCCAGAAAAGAGAGAAAAGGAGGACAGTGAAGGTTTCTATGCTGAATGAAATGTGGTAAGGAGAGGATACTGATGGAGATGGTTCCATATTCACTGAAGTCAGACCAGGTCATAGGGAGGGAGAATTAACCCACCAACCCTTCTCGGCCTCCCATTAATCCCTCTGCTGGGTGCTAGTGGCTCACCTCTGTAATCCTAGCTGAAATGCTCTGAGATCAGAGGATTGGAGTTCCAAGCCAGCCTGGGCATGAAAGTGCATGAGAATCAAGTTAGCAAACAGGCTCAGGGACAGAGGCCTGGTCCTATGTTCAAGCCTCAGGAATGGCAAAAAGATTAATAATAATTAGAGCCAGGTGCTGGTGGCTTATAGCTATTATTCCAGTGATTCAAGAAGTCAAAATATGGGGCCGGGAGTTTGGCCTAGTGCTTGCCTAGCATATACGAAGACCTGAGTTCGATTCCTCGATACCACATACACAGAAAAAAGCCGGAAGTGGTTCTGTGGCTCAAGTGATAGAGTTCTAGCCTTGAGAAAGCCCAAGGACAGTGCTTAGGCCCTGAGTTCAAGCCCCAGGACTGGCAAAAAAAAAAAAAAAATGTGTAAGGACCTGAATTCAAGCTGCCATACTGACACAAAATAAACCAGAACATTATTTATATATCCTGACCAAGACTTCTCTGACCACAACTTGATTCAAGCTCCTCTAATTCCACTGCTTGAGTAGGTCCTACCTTGAATTTCTGCTCTACCTTTATAGAATCCTGTCAGAAGAGTAAATCTATTAAGTGAGTTTATGGAATACTTCTAACACTGCTATCTGATTATATCTCTACATTTGGCCTGATTCAGCAATTATCAAGTCATGTTAGCTAGAAAGCACTTATCTTGCATATTTCCTCTAAAACAATTCTCCATTCACTGACCTATATTCTACATGGTAAAACAGAAAGGGTTAGTGGCAGACTGCTGATTCTGGCTAAAGGAAAAGTCCACACATCGCCTGGGGCTTCATTCCGGGCATGAAGGGATTTGCCTTGGGGAAGAAAGCCCCTTACCTTGAAGAGTGACAGTAAAACTCTATCTTGGGAGAGTGAATAGTGAAGATCATATTATTCTGAGGCCTGAAAATAAGGAACAATAATGGCTCAAGGAGTCTTGAGACATCTTGCCATAGAAGTTGGGGGTAGATCAGTGATAATATGTTATTAAGGAGAGGGAAGCTGTTCAATAGTATCATAGAGAAGTTTAAGCTATAGAGGAGTACACCTGACAGAAGCAGAGGCACTCAGGAAAGCAGTAGGTATGACAGACACTCTAGCCACCCGCTAAGAAAAGCAGCTGTGGCTCAAAATGCCCAGCAGGGAGACCATGAGAGGCAGTTGGGCAACTGAAGTCTTGGTCACTGGAACTGTAAGAGGCCCCACTCTTCCTAGCCAGAAGTGACTCCCTTCATCTGAGGCCAGGATGACAGCAACAAAGTTTTGAGCCTGAGACTTTCATTTACAGGCTCAAGGGCCTGGTCCCATGGTGACTTCTCCATGGTAAAATTCACCCACCAGGGCCCTCTGAATCATGTGATACCCACAGCCTTTTATATCCTATGGAGAGGTATACACACACAATTGAAAGCTCATATTTTGTTTTATATAAATTTGTCTTTATTACTGTTTTTATGTGGGTAACCTTGTATTGTTAACATTTACCTTTTTGTGTGTGTAGGTGTGTGCTGGTCTTGAAGCTTGAACTCGGGGCCTGGCTGCTGTGTCTGAACTTATTTGCTCAAGGCTAGCACTCTACCACTTGAGACATGACTCCACTTCCAGCTTTTTGTGGTTAATTGGAGAAAAGAGTCTCACAGACTTTTCTGTCTGGACTGGTATTAAACTACAGCCCTTAACCTTCTGAATAGCTAGGAGTACAGGCATGAGCCATCTGCTTCATTACTAGATTTTTCTACATTCCTTTTCTCTGCAGTCATCATATTAGACCATAACACTTGCCTTTCAATATTCAATCAAATCATATTTTCTTCCCTTTTTATTGCCTTCTCCATTTGTCTTTCTTCTATCTATAATTAGAATTCTCTCACTCATATTTTCTGTTATCTCTATTCTTTCCTTGTTACCACACTCTTAACTGGTACTAGATTGTGCAAACATCATTTGTATTTGTGTGTGTGTGTGTGTGTGTGTGTGTGTGTGTGTGTGCCAGTCTTACGCCTTGAACTCAGGACCTTGCACTGTCCCAGAGCTGTTTTGCTCAAAGCTGACACAATAAGCTACTTAATTGGATATGAGTTTCATGAACTGTCTTACCCCAGGTGCCTTTGAACCCTGATCCTCAGATATCAACCATCTCAGTAACTAGCATTATAGGTATGAACAACTAGTGCCCAGTTGTTTATTATTTTTTTGGTTTGTTGTGTTCAAATTTCTTCATTTCTCTTTCTCTTTCCTTCTCTCAACACAAAGGTAACTAAATACTCTACTTACCCTAATTTCTTACTACCTTTCTATTAAAGTTAGCTATCATGGGCCAGGAGCATGGCCCAGTGGTAGAGTGCTTGCCTAGCATGTACGAAGCCTTGGGTTCCATGTACACAGAAAAAGCCAGAAGTGGCACTGTGGCTCAAGTGGTAGAGTGCTAGCCTTGAGCAAAAGAAGCTTAAGGAGGGGCCGGGAGTTTGGCCTAGTGGTTAAAGTGCTTGCCTAGCATGCATGAGGACCCGGGTTCGATTCCTCGGTACCACATACATAGAAAAAAGCCAGAAGTGGTGCTAAGGCTCAAGTGGTAGAGCTCTAGCCTTGAGAAAGTCCAAGGACGGTGCTCAGGCCCTGAGCTCAAGCCCAGGACTGGCAAAAAAAAAAAAAAGAAGCTTAAGGACAGTTCCCAGGCCCTGAGTTCAACCCCCAGGCCTGGCAAAAAGAAAGAAAGAGGGAAAGGGAGAGAGAGAGAGAGAGAGAGAGAGAGAGAGACAGAGAGACAGAGAGACAGAGAGACAGAGAGACAGAGAGACAGAGAGACAGAGAGAGACAGAGACAGAGACAGAGAGAGACAGAGAGAGAAAGAGACAGAGACAGAGAGAGACAGAGCCAGAGAACCAGAGAACCAGAGAAGTGTCTTCAGAACCCACAATCTTGGTTGCTACTACACATGACCACATAAAGGACAGTCAATTCAGCTAAACAGTAATTGAGCAACTACTGCATATACTGCATACCAAACATTTCTCTGAAGATAACTTGAAGATACAGAGACTAATAGAACAAACTTCTGCCCTCAAAGAGCTCATGGTCTTCCAAGACAATGCCAGTAGACATACAAATAAATCACAATATTGTAATTTAAAAGAAATTTAAAATCTATAGATGATCTTTAGTCAGAAGAAGTAAATATTCAGCATTTATTGATATTAGGTCAGAGGTGAGACAAAGATTCTAAACAGAGGAGGAAACTTACAGATTCCCAGTGGAGGAGACAGATGATTCTGTTCTTGGACATTTTCCCATGGAAGTTAACCTCTGGTCTGGATTTTGACAGAGTTGACATTCACGAGCAGTTTATAGAGAAATTTCAGGCAAAAAAAGCACAACACATACAATTAGTTTGGATCTGAAGACTAATTAAATAATGTAGCCTGATAATTCTGAAAAGAGAAGTAGGAGACGGGAAAGAATAATATATATTGGCATTACGCTTCCCTTGGATGTGTTTCGTATTTCACATTCAGAGGCTTTCTACCTGTCGCACTCCCTCTCATTCAGGAGGATGGCATGTCTTAGTCCACCTAGGTCTATAGCTAATTTCCTTCACTGGCTGATTGTATTCAATTAATCTCCCTATTGCCTGACTGGAGTCTGAATTCCTTTTATATTTTGTGTGTAACATTCGTTCTAAAGCTATTTAAGGGACATATAGGAATATGTGATTGTAATTAGTGAGGAAAAGCAACTTCTCATGTACCTGACACAGTAGCAGAGACAAATATGCACCTTGCTGTTTCAGTAGGAGTTAAATAAACTAACTATTGAAGGGTAAGTGGTCATTCCAAACAGAAGAAATAGATATAAGTAAAACTGTAAAGGAACTGGGTTCCAGTGGCTTACACCTATAATCTTAGCTACTAAATCTGAGTATCATGGTTCAAAGACAACCAGAGCAGGAAAGTCTGTGAGACACTTATCTCCAATTAAACACCAGAAAATTGGAAATAGAGCTGTGGTTCAAAGGGGCAGAGTACCTCGACAGAAAGTCCATGAAAATCTTATCTCCAAATAATTACCAAAAAGCCAAAAATGGAGCTCAAGTAGAGTGGTACTCTTGAGCATAAAGGCTCAGGAACACTGCCTTGGCTCGGAGTTCAAGCTCCTGAACTGGCACACAAATTGCTGGGTTTGGTTTTTGTTTTTGTCAGTTGTGGGGCTTGAACTCTGGGCCTTGGCACGCTTTAGCTCAAGGCTAGTGCTCTACCACTTTAAGCCACAGTGTCACTTTGGGTTTTCTGGTGGTTAATTGGAAATAAGTCTTGCATACTTTTTCTTTTTTTTGCCAGTCCTGGAGCTTGAACTAAGGAACTGAACACTGTCCTTGGGCTTTCTCAAAGCTAGCACTCTACCACTTGAACCACAGCACCACTCTCATCGTTTTCTGTGTATGTGGTACCCAAGGAAAGGAACCCAGGGCCTCATTAATGCTAGGCAAGCAGTCTAGCACTAGGCCAGGCTTACAATAATTTTATCAGTGCTTAACGTGATTAACCCTCCCACTGCCATATTTTAAGCCTGTGGGACTTTGGCTCAAGAAAGGCTCTGTCTCCTTCCTTTCTTGTTTCTCTGGAGGCCATTGTACCCCGGGTTTACTCTGTGCCCTCCCTTTGGAAGCCTGCTTGGCTGGGGTCCCCAGACCATCAGCCCCTCCCTTTGGGGCTGGCTTCTTGCCGCACCTGACAGATCTCCAGCCAGTATCAGTGTCAGGTCTGGATTGAGGGGTCTGGGCAGCCAGACCTTCACAGGTGACCGTTAAACAGGCCCCACACCCTTTGAAAAAAAAACTCCCACTCCCAGACTTACCAGAAACTCGTGTATTTGATTGGTCTTATTTAAGAATAAATTTTACTAAAGCTGATGGTTTTCACTAAACTGTTTAATTCCTTCCTTCCTCCATCCCTTCCTTTCTTTTTTGTGCCAGTCAATCCTGGGACTTGAATTCAAGGCCTAGGCACTGTCCCTGAGCTTTTGCTCAAAGCTAGAGCTCTACCACTTTGAGCCACAACTCTATTTCCAATTTTCTGGTGATTAATGGAGATAAGAAGCTCACTGGAGAGCCAGGCGTGGTGGCTCATGTCTGTAATCCTAGCTACTCAGGAGGCTGGAATCTGAGGACAGCAGTTCAAAGCCAGCCCAGGCACTGAAGTCCGTGAGACTCTTATCTCCAATTAACCACTGGAAAACCAGTAGTGGCACTGTAGCTCAAAGGGTGGGTGGTAGTCTTGAGCTGAAGACCTAAGGGACAGCACCCAGGACCAGAGTTTAAGTCCTACAACCAAGCCAAAAAAAAAAAAAAATCTCACTGGACTTTTCTGCCTGGGCTAGCTTTGAACTGTGACCCCAGATCTCAGCCTCCTGAGTAGCTAGGAAAACAGGCATGAGCCCCTAGCACCAGACTATTTCTGTTATCTTACCTAACATTTCAGAAGCATTCCATCAAATTGACCTATTTCTCCCTGAAATTATTTATTTCTGAGAAATCACATCCCACATTAGTTTCCTTAATGGTCTCTTTTATGGGCTTTTCTACCTCCACTGAGCTCTCAAGTTTGAGTAGCTCAAGCTCTTACCCTGGGCTTTCTCTGTTTATACTCTTTCCCTGATGATCTCGTTCACTAAATTCCTTACTTATGCCAATGACACTGACCTCTTTTCTGACTTCAGACTACCTCCTTAGGGTTTCCACATGTGTTTTTTTCCTAAATCTCTTTAACTTTACTATTTTTGGAATATTTATATATAGTTTTCTGTTGTTTTGACATCAAATCTAGTGTCTATTGAACAGGTCAGACATAGAGAAAAAAGAACATGAATATTATCTTGACTACAAAATAGGATTCTTTAAAGTTACATTTGTTTCTACTTTTGAGTAAATTATGTTACTTTTGAGTAAATTATGGCACACATACTTCTCCCATGACTTAACCAAAAGTTATAATAGTGAATTTTTTACCTTATGCAGTTCCTTACAATACTGGTACTGTTTTCTAACATCTATCTGCAAAGTGTCTACACACACTATAGTACTAACTCTAAGCCTCTACTCTTGCCCCTTTTTCCTTTTATCTCCATGGGATAATTTAGGGAAGCTTCAGTCATTCCCCCTAAATTAACATTTAAATAGTCATTTTGTAACTCTGACTTTTCTCTTGGGCTTCAATTCCACATATTTCGTGGCCCACATCAGATGGACTAATGTAACCAAATGTTTAATTCAAATTTTTTTTTTGCTGCATCAAGACATGAACTCAGGGGTCTCCAGATATAGTTTGGCTTTCTTGCTCACAGCTGTAGCTAAGCACTTGATCAGGTTTAATTGCTAACTGGAGAGGAATTTTTGTTGGTGGTGGTGGTTGTAGGGCTTGGGGCTTGAACTCTGGGCCTAGGTACTATCCCTGAGCTCTTCAGCTCAAGGCTAGCACTCCACCACTTTGTACCCTAGCGCCACTTCTGGTTTTCTGGTAGTTAGCTGGAGGTAAGAGTCTGACTGACTTTTGTGCCCAGGGTGGCTTTGAACCTTGATTCTCAGATCTCAGCCTCCTGGGTAGCCAGGATTACAGGTGTGAGCCACCAGTGTCCAGCTAGGGCTTTTCTACCTATATATGGCTGAATTTCAACTGTAATTTATTTCTGAATCTCCTGAGTAACTGGAATTACAGGCATGAGCCACTCAGACCCAAATTTCTCATTTCTAGTATAAAGTGTAATAGTTTCGTTTTTAAGTTTTTTGTGGGTGGTGTTGGTTGGTTGGTTATGGGGCTTGAACTCCATCTGGGTGCTGTCTCTGAGCTCTTCAGCTCAAAGCTAACATTCTACCACCCCAGCACCACTTCCAATTCTTTTTTTTGTTTTTTTTGTTTGTTTGTTTTTGTTTTTTTGTGGGTCATAGGGCTTGAACTTGGCTGGACACTGTCCCTGAGCTATTCAGCTCAAGGCTAACGCCCTACCCTTGAGCCAAGCCCCACTTCCCGTTTTCTAGAGGTTAATTGGCTAAGAGTCTTAGGTCCTTTTGTGCCAAGGCTGGCTTTGAACATTGATCCTCAGATCTCAGCCTACTGAGTAACTAGGATTACAGACATGAGCCACCAAGCCCAGCTTCTTTTTTCCTTTTTTTTTGTCAGTTATGGTGCTTAAACTGTGGGCCTGCGCACTGTCCCTGAGCTCTTCAGCTCAAGGCTGCTGCCTTACCCCTGGGCCTTTTTTTGTCAGTTGTGGTGCTTAAACTGTGGGCCTGGGCACTGTCCCTGAGCTTTTTAGCTCAAGGCTACTACCCTACCCTTTGAGCCACAGTGCCACTTCTGGTTTTCTGGTGGTTAATTGGAGATCATAGTCTCACGGGCTTTAGTGCCTGGGCTGTCTTTGAACTGTGATCCTCAGATCTCAGCCTCCTGAATAGCTAGGATTATAGGCGTGAGCCACTGTACAGGCCCGCTTCCAATTTTCTGTGCCTGGGATGGCTTTCAACTGCAACCCTCAGATTTCAGCCTCCTGAGTAGCTAGGATTACAAGCATAAGCCACTGGCACCTGGCTAGTTAAGATTTAAAATGTCTCAGCAATGACCATGTATTAAAGGCTTGACCCTCAGCTTGCTAATGGAAGATGGTAGAAATCTCAGAAAGAGGGGTGTAATAGGGTCTTTGGTTATTGGAGGTATGTCCTGAAGGGGATTAAAGAATACTATTCCCTTCCTAATTTTCTTTTTCACTTCTTGACCATGAAAGGAGCAGGATTGTTTTTTTTGTTTGTTGGTTTGGTCATGGGGTTTGAAGTCTGGGCCTGGGTGCTGTCCCTGAGCTCTTCAGGTCAAGGCTATCGCTCTACCACTTGAGCTACAGTGCAACTTCCAGGAGCAGGGTTTTATTGTTCTTGTTTCTGGGATTTGATTTTGTTGCTGCTTTATGTTTGGCACTACTAGGCTTTAAACTCAGGGGTTGAGCTTTTAAGTCTGGCACGCTACCACTTTAATTGGGCCTCCAGCCCTACGTTTTTTGGTAATTCTCAAGATGTAGTCTAGCAAATTTTTCTGCCTGTGCTGACCTCAAACCACTATCCTCCATCTTACCCTTCCGAGTAGTTTACGATTACAAGCACCAGTCACTGTGTTTGACTAAGAAGTTTAATGCCACCATACATTTCCATATTTATCTATTAAAATGTTGATATGAAAAAGTGTCTAAACAAGAGATGGTAGTATATGCTATAATCCTATCATGTGCAAACCTGAAGCAGGATTGCCAGTCTGTGGCCTTCTGGACTATCAGTGAATAGGATGCAGCCCAGACTACATGAAGAGTTATCTCAAAAAAGGGAAGGGAGGATAAAGAAAAGTCAAGCCTGGCACCTGTGGCTCACGCCTATAATCCTAGCTATTCAGAGGGCTGAGATATGAGGATCATGCTTCAAAGCCAGCCCAGGCACAAGAAAGTCTGTGAGACTTTTATCTCCAATTAACCACCAGAAAGAAAAAAGTGGTACTGTGGCTCAAGTGATAGAATGCTAGCCTTGAGCTGAAGAACTCAGAGACAGTGCCCAAGCCCAGAGGTCAAGTCCCAGTACCAACAACAACAAAAAAGAAAGAAAAGTAGGACTAGGAGTTTGGCCTAGTGGTAGAGTGCTTGCCTAGAGATGCACAAGGACCTGGGCTCAAATCCTTAGTACCACGTACACAGAAAAAGCCAGTAATACTGTGGCTCAAGTGATAAAGCTCTAGCCTTGAGAAAGCTCAAGGACAGTACCCAGGCCCTGAGTTCAAGCCCCATGCTGGCAAAAAAAAAAAAAAAAGGTTTTTTAGAAGAAAAGACAAGGGCCAGGAGTTTGGCCTGGTGGTAGAGTGCTTGCCTAGCAAGCATGAAAACGCAGGTTCAATTCCTCGGTATCACATACACAGAAAAAAGCCAGAAGTGGCGCTGAGGTTCAAGTGGCAGAGATCTAGTCTTGAGAAAGTCCAAGGACAGTGCTCAGGCCCTGAGCTCAAGCCCAGGACTGGCAAAAAAAAAAAAAGAAAAGAAAAAAGACAATGTTGGAGTTTTATTTATTTTGTTGGTAGTGGGGCTTGAACTCTGGGTATGGGCACTGTCCCTGAGCTCTTCAGCTCTAAGGCTATCATTCTACCAGGTGAGCAACAGCACCAGTTCCAGCTTTACCTGTATATTTGGTAGCATGGAATAGAACCCAGAGCTTTGTGCAGACTAGGCAAGCAGTCTACCACTAGGCCAAACTCCCAGCCCAGATTTATTTTGATAAAGAAATATACAATCCATAAAAAAAAATATACATTTAGGGGCCTGGAGTTTGGCCTAATGGTAGAGTGCTTACCTAGCATGCACAAAGACCCTGGTTTGATTCCTTGATACAACATACATAGAAAAAAGCTGGTAATGGTGCTGTGGCTCAAGGCTCTAGCCTTGAGAAAGCTCAAGGGCAGCGCTTAGGCCCTGAGATCAAGGCCCAGGACTGGCAAAAAAAAAAAAAAATATATATATATATATATATATATATTCAGAATTACAAATACAGCTTACACTTGTTATATTTGTACAGGACAGTGTTGACCAAATGTTAACATGCTGATTTTCAGGTCCACACGATTCTATTTTGGTTAGAGCCTAGAAATATTCTGATTTTTAGCTTACCCTGTTCCAGTTGATAAGTCAAGATAGCCATTTTGAGCAAGTAATTGGTCAAAATCACAGAGCAACGACTCACCCCCCCCCACAACCCCTGCCAATCCTGGAGCTTGAACTCAGGGCCTGAGCACTGTCCTTAGGCTTTTCTCAAGGCTGATGCTCTAACACTTGAGCCATAGCACCATTTCCAACTTTTCTATGTATGTGGTACCAAGGAATCAAACCTGGGTCTTTATACATGCTAGGTAAGCACTCTATCAGTAGGCCAAACTCCAAGCCTAGAGCTCACTTTCATTCACCATCCCACATAGTCACACCTGTGTTTTTCAATTTATAAAACACATTTCAGTGCAGGGCACCAGTGACTCAAGCCTGTAATCCTAGCTGCTCAGGAGGCTGAGATCTAATGGTCATAGCCAGTCCAGGCTGAAAAGTCAATGAGAATCTCATGTCCAATTAACTACCAAGAAAACAGAGTAACTCAAATGGTACCATGCTAGACTTGAGCCAAAAAACTAAAGGACAGTGTTCAAGCCTTAGGATCCACATGTACACACACAAATACTACAAGCTGTGTGCTTCTGGCTCACACCTGTAATCCTATTCAAGAGGCTGAGATTTGAGGGTCATGGTTAGAACTCAGCCTTAGCAGGAATGTCCATGAGGTTCTCATCTCCAATTAGCCACCAGAAAGCTGGAAATGAGCTGTGGCTCAGTGGTAGGGCACTAGCCTTGAGTGGAAAAACACTGAAGGGCAGAACACAGTCCCTAAATTCAAACCCTAGTACTGGCAGAATAAAGACAAAAACAAAAATAGGGCTGGGAATGTGGTTTAATGTTAAAGTGCTTCCGTGGCATACATGAGTCCTTAGGTTCAATTCCTCAGTACCACATAAACAGAAAAAGCCTGAAGTGGCACTAGGAGTGGTAGAGTGCTAGCATTGAGTAAAAAGGACAGGGACAGTGTCCAGGCCATGGGCTCAAGCCCCAGGACTACCAAAATAATAATAATAATAATAATAATAATAATAATAAACTCCCACTTTAAAAGACAATGACAAAACATAACCTTTAAGTGTAAGTTATAGTGGGAACAATTAGCATCTATCACAAATTAAACTTTTTTTTTTTTTTTTTGGTGCCAGTCCTGGGCTTGAGCTCAGGCCCTGAGCACTGTCCTTGGACTTTCTCAAGGCTAGAGCTCTACCACCTGAGCCTCAGCACCACTTCTGGCTTTTTTCTATGTATGTGGTACCAAGGAATTGAACCGGGGTCTTCATGCATGCTAGGCAAGCACTCTACCACTAGGCCAAACTCCCAGCCCCACAAATTAAACTTTTGACTTGCTTCCACAAATTGGTTTTACAAAGAGATGGTCAAAAGCTCATTAATAAGTGCATAATTCACTTATACAGCTTGATGTGTAGTAGTGAAACTGAGTAAAGAAATCATAATTGAGGCGACCTCTCTGATCCCAACCAGGGAGTTCTCCCCAGAGCATACTCAAAAAAACTTTCCTGTACTTAAAAGAAAAAAATAAAAATAAATTTTCTTCAAATGTTAAAATTGGTCATGTGTGCAACACACCGATTTACTCACACATGCTAATAATTATTCAATGAAAGCACTGTTTCTGATATTCTAAGCATGTCCTTGGGATAGGCACATTCAGGGACTTCTCAAATTACCCTTTAAAGAGAGAAACAGCAGAGCACGTGGGCCGTGCGGCCCGGGGCAAGTCCCCGATCGGCTTCGGGCTTCTTTCCTCCTCGAGGAATCCGGAGATTTCCGCCCGGCTCGCTGTCACCGCGGAGGGCGGCCTGCGGCCCGGAGGCCGGGCGCGCGTGCCGCGCCGCGGGGCGGCCCTCGGGAAAGAGGCCCCTATGCCAGAGGATAAACGCGGCATCCACGGCTTTTTAGCCCCGCTGTTCCGCCCGCCAACATGCCTTTTCAGGCGTGCGGCGGCCAGCGTGCTCCGGCTAATCCAGCGGCCGCCAGAGTGCCGGGACGCGCACGGCGCCACCTAGCCGGCGCTCCTCTCTTCAGCGGCCCGACGCGGAGGCCGCCCAGCGCTGGAAACTCAAGTCTACTCTCGGGCCCAAGTCGGTCCCGGCGGACTTGGCTCAGAGGACAGCAGCACGCCCGCGCCTCCCAAGGCGAGTTTGAATTCTGGCGCCACTCCCACGCCACGTAGGGCTCAGCAGCCCGCCAGACTCGGAAGCGACGGAGAGGCGCAGGCGAGGGCGCGCCGAAGAATAGAGGGGCGGACGGACCGGCGGGCCGGCGGCGCGCGTGCCACGCCCCGGAACCTCCGCAAAGAAAAGAGCTGCGGCGCGCGCACCCGCAGGATCTCCTCATGAAATAGCTCCGCCTCCCTCTTCGTCCCGCGTCCAATAGGAAGAGAGCGGGCGGGACGGCCTCGGTCTGATTCGGAAGAGGGTATATAAGGAGCTGCGAGAGCTTTTCCCGTTCTTTTACTCCGGACTTCCAGCTCTCTCCGCTTTTGTTCGTGATGGGCGAGTCTCCTAGGCCTGCATTCACGCGGAAGTGGGGAGTACGCGATGATTTGAGGCCTTCGGTACTCCCGAGCCACCTCGGAAAGTTGAGCTTAGAGAAATAACTATGGGAACCCGGCGTGTGGGGAGCGAAGTTGGGCCGCCTTTCGCGTAGAGCTGGAGTCGAAGCGGCGACAGGCCTGGCGCCTACTCAGGAAGAGGTAGGCCTCGGGCGCCATGCTGGCCTGCGGCCGCCCGCTACCCTCTGACACTACAGGTTGGGAGGTTGGTTAAGCAAGGGATGTTAATGTGACAGGCTACGGTTTTTCTTGCCTTATTTCAAAGCGAGGTAGGCCACTTTCGCTGCTTTGTTCCTTGGGGACGCAGTGTACTTTCCATATCGAGAGTGGGAGGGGCCTAGTGCAGAAAAGCCCGGTAACATTCATCACCTAATCGTTGGTTTCTTCTCTCCATCCGCCAGGAGAAATGGTGTTTTTCAGCGATTCCTTGCGTCCACTGCAGAGAGTTGAAGGTAAGAGTTAACATTTGTTTGGGTGACATGAAAGTCTACTTAGTTGCTTGAGGGAAATATGTGTAATAGAGCTAGGAATGCCGCTGGGCCACAGCAAAAACAGCACATTGTGTATAAGGTACGATTGGTCTGATTGGAAATAAATTCTGTCCCAAAAAAAAGACTCAGCTGAGAATAGACAAGTAGGTATGAGAACTGTTTCATTTTTGTTCATTTATTTTCTGCCAACAGTGAGGATGCCCATGAGCAGATAAGGGAACACTTGCTCCAAAGTTCCTGGGATACAAGAATACCTGTAAGTGGAAACTGCTTTACAATTACCGGTAACTGTGTCCTTGGTCTTACATGATGAACCTATCCCGAACCTGAATTTCTGTTGAAAAAACAAATTACGGATCTGGCTTCTGAGGTAGACCATTATGGACGCATGCTGAATGACATTTTTAAAATTGATAGCATTGTAATGCTTATTTGTTTTTTCTAGGGCCAGTAACAGGATGCTTTTAAAGAAAACTTGGTGATAAAACATCTGGAAAGTACCTGTGGGAGGAAAGCTTAAAATATTGAAGAATGTGGAGTGTAAACAGATTTTTAAATGCAACTATTGAATCTTGATTTTATGTACAATACACAACTGTATTAAAGTTAATCTTTTTTCCTGACTTGGAAGGATCTAGTAATTTACTGGGTTGCGCGCTATCAGGCTATTTAAATGCCTGATTTGATTGCTACCTACTTAGAGCGACCGAGTCCACTTGACCATTTCTAGTGGATAGCAGTCTAATATTTAGTGCCTGGGCTGGCTTTGAACCTCTGTTATTGAGTCTTTGCATCCTGAGTAGGATTACGGGCATGAACCACTGGCCTCAGCTCTGTACAATTATTTTAATGTTATTTTTACTTTCTAAGAGATAAAGCAGATTATTCTCTGCCAAAGGGTTATAAGCAAGTTACTCTTGAGTAAAGACCAACTCAAGTAGAGAAAATCAATCTAGGTTGGGAGATGAGGATCAAGTTGAAAGCCAGCCTTTGAGCGTACCTCCCCAGGCTGTTCATATTAGTCTTCAATGAACTGTGGTTCAAGTAGTGCAGATCTGACCTTGGGTACAAAAGCTTGGGGACGGTGACCAGGCTTTGGGTTCAAGCTCGGGATCAACAACACAAAGTTGATGCTTGCAGGTTCATCCCTGTATTCCAAGCTGCTTGAGAGGTTGAGACCTGAGAAACATGAGTCAAAACCAGCCTTGGAAGATAGGTCTATAACTTGGCTTTTTTTTCCCCCCCTCCATTTGTAGGGCTTGAACTCAGCGTAGATCACTGAGCCTCTGCTCAAGGTCATCTAGCACTATCACTTGGGCCACAGTGTCAATTCCCAGTTTTGAGCTGGAGAGTGAGGGCTAGGCTGGGAGTTTGGCCTCGTGGTGGAGTGCTTCCCTAGCATGCATGAAAACCCGAGTTAATCACTTTGTGCCGCAGATGGAGAAAAAGGCCAGAGGTGGTGCTGGGGCTGAAGTGGTAGAGCTTGCAGCCTTGAGAAATTCCAAGGACAGTGCTCAGGCCTTGAGCCCCAGACCAGGATTGGCCAAAATCTCAGCCACCTGAGTAGCTAGGATTATAAATGAGCCACCAGGGCTGGGAGTTTGGCCTAGTGGTTACAGTGCTTGCCTGGCATGCACGAAGACCCGGGTTCAATTCCTTGGTACCACATACATAGAGAAAAGCTGGAAGTGGTGCTGAGGCTCGAGTGGTAGAGCTCTAGCCTTGAGAAAGCCCAAGGACAGTGCTCAGTCCCTGAGCCAGAAGCCCAGGACTGGCAAAATAAATACATGAGCCACCAGCCCCTGGCTCACATAATTGAGTGGGAAATTGTTTAATCTTAGAGCACTGTTACAGATGGATTTTTTTTCTAGCTGCTGTGAGATGAGTAGCACCCTCACTACTCCAGTACATGTTTCCCATCAGGATGCTCTGACTTGCTACAGGACCACAACAGTGGGTTAAATGGGCATGAACTAAAAGCTCTGAATCCATTAGCTAAACTAAACCTAAGGTCCAGAGACAGTTGAAGCCAACCTACCCAGAAAAATTCACTGTACTCCATCTCCAAAACAGCCAGCTTAGAAATAGAGCTAGAAGTATGGTTCAAGTGGTAGAGCACCAGGCTACCATGCTGACCCTGAGTTCAAACTCAACTTTCACCAAAAAATATTTTCTTGTCTTGAGTTCATCTATCTTTGGTGTTTTAACAATGACAGAAAGCAATAACACATCCAACATAGTACAATCCAATGAATTTTAGAATTTTATCTTGTCATGATTATTTAAAAGACCAATAGTGGGAAAAGCATTTCAGTACATTTAACATTTTTGCTTAAAAGTAATATTAAACCTATTTTCAGGAATCATTTCATACTTTGTTATGGGAAGTCTCACTGAATGAGACCACTGCTGAGTCAGTGGCTGAGATCTGAGGATCGTGGATTGAAGCCCACCAGAGCAGGAAAGACCATGACGTTTTTACCTCCAATTAACCACTCAAAAGCTGGAAATGGGGAAGTGGTGCTGAAGCACAAGGGGTAGGGTGATATACCGCCTTGAGATGAAGAGCTCAGGGATAACACCCAGGTCCAACAACTGACAAAAAGAAAAAACTGGAGATGGAGCTATAGAGCACTAGCCTTTAGCTCAAAGGATAAGGAGAGTGTACAGACCTTGAATTCACATCCCCGGACCTGCACATACAAGATAGAAAAAAATCCGGCTAATACAATGCTCTAAAATCTGTGAGTGCATGATACTTTAAAAAATGAATTAATGGGCTGGGAGTTTGGCCTATAGAAAAAAGCCAGAAGTGGTGCTGATGCTCAAGTGGTAGAGCTCTAGCCTTGAGAAAGTCCAAGGACAGTGCTCAGGCCCTGAGCTCAAGCCCAGGACTGGTAAAAAAAAAAATTAAAAATAGAAGGAAATGGCACTATGGCGCAAGTAGTACAGCGCTAGCCTTGAACAAAATGGCTCAGCACCTAAGCCCTGAGTTTAGGCCCCATTACAGACCAAAAACATTGTGGGGCCAGGAGTTTGGCCTAGTGATAGAGTGCCTATCATGCATGAAGACCAGGGTTCAATTCCTTGGTACCACACATACAAAAAAATGCCGGAAATGTTGCTGTGGCTCAAGTGGTAGAGCCCTATCCTTGAGAAAGCCTAAGGATAGTGCTTACACCCTGAGCTCAAGCACCGGGACTGGCAAGAAAAGAATTGGATAATAGAGGATACTAATGAAATAACACGTCAAAATTCCAAATAAAGGGAACTTTACAAAACTTGTGCTAATGGTAATCAAGTAGAAAAAGTTTTACTAATAGATTTTATCTAGAAAAAAAGATAATAAAAGTAAATTTATACTTTATTTTTAAAAAGTATGAACCAAGTGCAATGGCTCACGCCTGTAATCTTAGTTACTCAGGAGGCTGAGATCTGAGGATCAAGGTTCAAAGCCAGCCGGGGCACAAAAGGGCCTGAGACACTCCAATTAACCTCCAGAAAACAGGAAGTAGGGCTTGGTTCAAGGGTAGGGTAGTAGCCTTGAGCTGAAATGCTCCAGGGACAGTGCCCAGGCTGAGTTCAAGCCCCATGAGCCACCAAAAACAAAAAAACATGAGATGGCATCAGTGGTTCACAGCTAGCCAAGGCATTTAAGTCTGTGAGACTCATCTCCAATTAACCACCAGAAAACAGAAGCGACACTGGTTCAAGTAGTAGAGTCCTAGCCTGGAGTCGAAGAGCTCAGGGATAGCACCCAGGCCCAGAGTTCAAGTCCCTTGACTGACAAAAAAAAGAAAAGTATGCTAAGTAAGAAAAGTATCTCTCATTGGAAGTTACATCAAGATAAGTCACTACCCTTGGCTCAGATAGAATATATGGCCATGTGTGGGACACTAGAGTATTATAGCATACAGCCAAAATTCTGATATCCTTTCTGTAATCAGTTCTGTTCTACCTTATTCATATTTCTCAACTCAATAAATTATATATCTACCATATCCTCATTAAGAAAATTTCAAAAATAAATTTTTAAAAATTGAATACCTGAGCTTTAGACATTTTTCTTCTTTCTCAAAGCATACAGATTGTGTGTGTTTGTGTGTGTGTGTGTGTGTGTGTGTGTGTGTGTGTGTGTTAATGGGAACTGAACACATCCTAGGCCCTACCACTTGAGCCTCACCACAATCCCACATGGATTTTTTTAATCCAATGCTGAAAGCTACATAATTGTTTTTAATGCTATTGTGGTTTAGATTCAGGGCCTTATTTGGTAGGCCCCTGGAGTCACATTTCATAATTTATAAAATTAAATGGTAACAACCACATAATTAATTTTTAAAAAATTATATTAGCTAAAGATTCCATTGTTTTGCATTTTGTAAAAAAAAAAAAAGGAGGCCATAATGCACTTTCATAGAAGCTTCAAAGAATTCAAGTCTAGATTTTAATGTTACTTTCTTTGTAGTTTTCATAGAACTGCTTATTAAACATAATGCAAACTTCTAAAATATTCCAATTTATATTCTGTGTGTGAATTATCTGTGAGGGGAAAAAAAATGAAAGGAAGAGCCAGACACTGGTGTCTGGCTATTCAGGAGGCTAAGATCTGAGGCTCAAAGCTAAATGGGGAAGAAAAGTCTGTGAGACTCTTATCTCCAACTAACCAACAAAAAGCTGGAAGTGAAGTGGTGGTTAAAGAGGTACAGTGCCAACCTTGAGCACAAATAGCTAAGAGTCAGCACTCAGACCCAGAATTCAAACCCCAGAACCAATACCAAATTAGTAACAATAGTAAATAAATATATAAATAAGAAACCATTTATTTTGTTCTGTTTTGGGGCTGAGGTGAGGCTGAGCATCATGGCAAAGAAATGAAATAGTTTGTTCACTTAATGATTGCCAAGGAATAATGAAAAAGAGCAAAGGACCTATAGCCTATATGCTATTCCAAACAATTGCCCTTTATGTAGTTTTTGTTGGTGGGGGGGGTGTTGTTGTTGTTGTTTTTTCCAGTCCGGGGGCTTGAACTCAGGGCCTAGGCAGTGTCCTTGGACACTTTTTGCTCAAGGTTAGCCCTCTGCCACTTGAGCCCCAGCACCACTTCCAGCTTTTTCTGAGTGTGGTACGGAGGAATCCAACCCAGGGCTTCATGCATGCTAGAGGCACATGGTTTTTCTTGTTTTTGTTGTTGTTGTTGTTATGGTTGTTATTGTTATTTGGGGGCGGTTGGGGGGGTCACGGAGCTCGTTTTAGTTTTTTGCCAGACCTGGGGCTTGAACTCAGAGCCTGGACACTGTCTTTGGACACTTTTTGCTGAAGGTTAGCACTCTACCATTTGAGCCACAGTACCACTCCTGCTTTTCTGGTGGTTAATTGGAGAAAAAAGTCAGATAGTGCTCAGGCCCTGAGCTCAAGCCCCCGGACTGGCAAAAAAAAAGTCTTACGACTTTCATGCCAAGACTGGCTTTGAACCTCGATCCTCAGATCTCAGCCTCTGAGTAGCTAGGATTACAGGTCTGAGCCACCATACGAGACTCCTTGTTCTAATTTAAAATCTGATTTGTGGGGCCAGAAGTTTGGCCTAATGGTAGTGCTAGCCTACTATGCACGAAGACTCAGGCTCTATTCCTTGGTACCACATATACAGAAAAAGTGGAAAGTTGAGCTGTGGCTCAAGTGGTAGGTCTCTAGCCTTGAGAAAGCTCAAGGATAGTGCTCATCCCAGGACTGGGGGGAAAAAATATACATATATATATTGGATTTGTTCAGAAAGACATTGCTTTCTCTTATAGCTTTTTTTTAAAATTGTACATCCCTCAGATATATAGTTAAGGTCAGATCCTCAGATCTCAGCCTCCAGAGTAGCTAGGATTTCAGGCATGAGCGTCCTGCTACTACTGACAATTTTGTCTTTGTTTCTCATTTTTATGCAAAACCCTTAATCTTTTCATGATCATACTACCTAGTTGCCATCTTTGTCCTACTTGAAGGCTATCATTTCCAGATTACTGCTCCTTACACTTTTTGAAAGAAATTAGAATGAAATTGCTGCCTGAAATTGAAGCCATAGTGGATCTGTAGTTAAGAGTGATAGAGCACTAGCCTTGAGGAAAAAAAAAAAACCTCAGGGACAGCATCTTGGCCCAAGTACAAGCCCCAGAACTAGCACAAGACAGTACATTTTTGTATGTGTGTGCCAGTCTTGGGGCTTGAACTCAGGGCCTGACCACTGTCCTTGGGCTTTCTGAAGGCTACCACTTGAGCAACAACACCACTTCCAGCTTTTTCTATGTATATGGTACCAAGGAATTAAACCCAGGTCTTCGTGAGTGCTAGGCAAGTACTCTTTATCAGTGGGCCAAACACCCAGCCAAAAAGAAAAGTTTTTGAGAAGGGTTAAATTGAATTCACTAGAATACCAAAGAAGTTTGTGACTCAAAAAGCTAATAACATCCCTGAATTTATACCAAGTCCCATTTATCTTTCAAGTCCTTTCTATACAACCTAATTACAAGGTTTAGCTTTGGCATTTTCCTAAAAATATTCCCAACCCCCTATCCTGTCATCTCTTAGCAAAATTCCAACTACAGCATACCACTAATCACCTATTTCCTTCAACCAAGTTTATATTCCAAATTTCCACCACTTCCCATTAGAACCATCATATAGGAACCATGTATTCAACATATGACCCAACATATAACAAATGAAATTTGTCTTACCTGTAGTGTAAGACATATTCCTCCTTCACTGCTCTGTAGTACATCCATCTATCCATCCAATAAATATCGATCAGGGTTTATTAGGTTTCTTACAAAATGAATTATAACCTCCTGCCAAAAAAGAAGACATTTGAAGTCTTGACTTGTAGTATTACAGGACATGTCTTTATTTAAAAACTAGGACTATTGGGTTAGGAGTTTGGCCTAATGGTAGAGTGCTTGCCTAGCATGCATGAAGACCCTGGTTCAATTCCTTGGTACCACATGCATAGAAAAAAGGTGGAAATGGGGCTATGGCTTAAATGGTAGAGCTCTAGCCTTGAGAAAGCCCTGAGTTCAAGCCCCAAGACTGGCAAAAAAAAAAAAAAAAGAATAGGACTATTGCAAGTGCAGTTTGTTAAAATGAAGTCCCACTGGTGTAGTCTAAGTTTCTAATCCACTATGCTGCAGTGCTTCAAGCAGGGGGCATGGAAATCGTAGGCACAGAGCATACAACCCTCACTAAAAGTGACTATTGGAGTTATGCAGCTGTAAGCTCAGGAGTGTCACAGATTTCCAAATGCTATCAGAAGTTAGGAATAGACAAGGATGCCAGATGCAGTGACTCATATCTAGCTACTCAAGAAGCTGAGATCTGAGGATCAAGGTTCAAAGCCAGCCCAGGCACAAATGGACAGGACTCTTATCTCCAATTAACCTCTAGAAAACTGGAAGTGGGGCTTGGCTCAAGGGTAGGATTGTAGCCTTAAGCTGAAGAGCTCAGGTACAATAGCCAGGCCCAGGGGTAGGATGGCATCCTTGAGCTGAAGAGCTCAGGGACAGTGCCCAGGCCCAGTTCAAGCCCTGTGACCCACAAAAAAAAGAAAAAGAAAAGGAAGAAAAAGAAATAGACAAGGAATGATTCAGAGAGTGCATAACTGTACCAATCTATTCATCTAATCTCTAGAATGATATTGTTTAAATCTCTTGCTTTAAATTACCTCAGAGTAACATCAATGTAACATCAACCTCTACTGTATTCGTTTACATTTTAATACTGCTAATTCTTTGAGTCTTTTTGTGTGTTCATTTCTTCTTTGCTAGTCCTGGAGCTTGAACTTCAGGGCCTAGGCCCTGTCCCTGAGCAGCTCTAACACTTGACCATAGCTTTACTTCCAATTTTTTTGTGTGTGGTGAATTAGAGATAAGTGGATGTCACCAGTTGGTTGTGAGTTGGAGATAAGCATCTCAGACTTTCCTGCCTGGGCTGGCTTCAAAAAAGGCCCTCATATCTCAATATACTAAGTAGCTAGGATTATAGATGAGAGCCACTGACACCTGGCTAGCATCTTTTGAAGACATATCTTCCATATCAATGTTACTGATCTGCATTGTGTCCTTTTGTGTTAATTTGTCTATTCTTCGTAAACCAGTTTTTGTTGTTGTTTTGTATTTTGTTTCATGTTTTTTTTGTTGGTTGTGAAGCTTGAACTCAAGACCTTGGCTCTATCCCTGAACTCTTTTGCTCAAAGGTATTACTCTACCACTTTGAGGTACAGTGCCACCACTTTCTGGTGGTTTGTTGGAACTAAAAGCTTCATGGACTATCCTGCCCAGATTGGGCTTAAAATGCAATCCTCTGCTCTCAGTCTCCAGAGTAGCTAGTAGCTACGAGCCAGCAGTGCCCATTAGGCCTTGCTGTGTTTTGTTTTCACTCAGAGCATCACTCTTTTTTTTTATTCCCCTGGGGCTCGAACTCAGGGCCTGAACACTGTCCTTGGGCTTTCTCCAGGCTAGAACTCTATTCCTTGAGCCACAGCACCATTTCTGGCTTTTTCTATGTATGTGGTACCGAGGAATCAAACCCAGGTCTTCATGCATGCTAAACAGGCACTCTACCAAACTCCTAGCCCAGACCTGAGACTCTTATCTCCAATTAATCAGTAGAATACCTGAAGTGGGGCTTGGCTCCTGGGTAGGGACGTAGCCTTGAGTTGAGTTCAAGCCCCATGACCCACAAAAAAAAAAAATCTCTGGGACATTTTAGTGCCTGGGACTTTTTAGTGCCCACCTGGCTTTGAACCATGATCCTTAGATCTCAGACTCCTGAGTAGGTAGGATTATAGGCATGACCCACCACATCTGACTGTATGTCTGTCACTTCTTTTCCTTTCTTTTCTTTCTTTTTTCTTTCTTTCTTTCTTTCCTTCCTTCCTTCCTTCGGTCCGTCCTTCCTTCCTTTCTTCTTTCTTTCTTTCTTTTTTTGTTGGTTGTGAGGTTTGAACTCTGGGGCTGGGTGCTGTCGCTCAGCTCTTCAGCTGAAGGCTACCACCCTACCCCTGAGCCTGGGAGTTGTCCCTGAGCTCTTCAGCTCAAGGCTGCCACCATACCCCTGGAGCCACAGCACCACTTCCAGTTTTGTAGTGATTAATTGGAGTGAGTATCTCACAGTCTTTACTGCCCAGGCTGGCTTTGAACTGGGATCCTCAGAGCTCATCCTCCTGAGTAGCTAGGATTACAGGCTTGAGCCACCATGCCCAGCATCTGTCATTTCTTGCTGCTCTATTTCTTTTTTTCTTTTCTTTTCTTTTCTTTCTCTCTTTCTTTCTTTTGTGGGTCATGTGGCTTGAACAGCGCGACTTCCAGTTTTCTAGTGATTAATTGGAGATGAGAGTCTCATGGTCTTTAATGGCCAGGCTGGCTTTGAACCTTGATCCTCAGATCTTAGCCTCCTGAGTAGTTAGGATTACAGGCATGAGCCACCGCTCCCAGCTATGCTGTTCTATTTCTGTAAAGCAGTTATGTTTCCCCACAGGCATGGAATTCCAGTGGACTCCCAATGTATGAGATTTTAGCAAGGATCAAAATGAATACAAAACAAGTGATCTCAGTCTAAGTTAATACAGAAAGGCAAAAAGAAGGTAATGCCATTCTAAGAAATAGCTATGACATCATACCACTATATAGTACTTTTTATTTTTATTTTTTGGTGTTCTGAACTTTGAACTATAGGCCTCACATTTAGAGTAGTGCTCTACCACTTTAATGGCATGCTTTGAACTGTAATCCTCAGATCTCAGCCTCCTAATAAGGATTATAGGCATGAGACATCACCAGGGACTGGCTCCCTTAGCTTTTTCACTTCATTCTGGTATTCTACCATTTGAGTCATAGTTCCACTTTCAACTGGTTAATTGGAGACAAAAGTCTCATGGACTGTCCTGTCTAGGCTGAATTTGAACCATGATCCTCAGATCTTAACCTCCAGGGCTGACAGAATTATAGGTGAGAACCACAGACACTGGACTTTATCTACCCTCTTTTATCTCTTCCACTTAGCTAGTTAACTTTCTACCTAAAAGTTGATAAATCTTAAAGGACTTCTATATGCCATGTTTTCTGCAATCAACATCTATACAAATATATACATATATATTGATTATATACCACATATATATATATACAATTGAATCTATTTTGTGAAAGGTATATTTTTTTCATTTAGTTACATGTAAATTGCCCTATGTTAAACTGTTAATTTAACTACATATTTAGATAATTGTACAAATCATGAAAAACAGTCCACTTAAAAGGTACTTATTTAAAGCCAGGTGCCCATGGCGCACATCCATAATTTTAGCTACTCAAACTGAAATCTGAAGTCCAACTTTTCTCCAGTTAATTACCAAAAAGGTGGTAGTAGACCTGTGACTCAAGTAGTAAAGGATAGCCTGAGACAAAAGTAAAAACAAAACAAAACAACAACAAAAAAACTGGCCAGGTGCTAGTGGCTCACATCTGTAATCCTAGCCACTTAGGAGGCTGAGAGCTAAGGCTCGCTGTTCAAATCCAGCTGGGGCATAAAAGTCTGTGAGAATCTTACCTCCAATAAACCAGCAGAAGACCAGAAGTCTTCTTCTGGCTCAAGAGGTAGAGTGACAGCCTTGAGCTGAAATGCTCAGGGACAGTGCCCAGGCCCAGAGTTCAGTCCCCATGGCCAAAAAAAACCCCAAAAAACAAAACCCCAAAAACCTCAAGAGTAGCACTCAGGCCCTGAGTTCAAGCCAGAGTTCAAGCCACAGTGCTGGCATTCCCCCTTCTCCCCCCACACAATGTGCTTATTTAAAAGAAATACTCAAGGGCCGAGAGAGTGGCCTAGTGGTTAAAGTGCTTGCCTAGCATGCACGAAGACCCGGGTTCGATTCCTCGGTACCACATACATAGAAAAAAGCCGGAAGTGGTGCTGAGGCTCAAGTGGTAGTGCTCTGGCCTTGAGAAAGTCCAAGGACAGTGCTCAGGCCCTGAGCTCAAACCCAGGACTGGCCAAAAAAAAAAAAAAAAGAAATACTCAAGGATTAATTTTTTCATTTCCATTACAGTGGTAAAAATACTGAAAAAGAAACTCAGAGGGCTGGGAGTTTGGCTTAGTGGTTAAAGTGCTTGCCTAGCATGCATGAAGTCCCGGGTTCGATTCCTCGGTACCACATGAGGCTCAAGTGGTAGAGCTCTAGCCTTGAGAAAGTCCAAGGACAGTGCTCAGGTCTTGAGCTCAAGCCCAAGACTGGCAAAAAAAAGTATAGACTTTATGGGCTGGGAGTTTGGCCTAGTGATTAAAGTGCTTGCCTAGCATGCATGAAGACCCGGGTTCGATTCCTCGGTACCACATACATAGAAAAAAGCCGGAAGTGGTGCTAAGGCTCAAGTGGTAGAGCTCTAGCCTTGAGAAAGTCCAAGGACAGTGCTCAGGCCCTGAACTCAAGCCCAGGACTGGCAAAAAAAAAAAAAAGAAAGAAACTCAGAGCAATGGTTCATGCCTGTAATGCCAGCTACTCAGAAGGCTGAGATCTGTAAATCAAAGCCAGCCTCGGCAGGAAAGTCCATGAGACTTTTATCTCAAATCAACCACTAAAAAGCTAGAAGTGGCCAGGTGCTGGTGGCTCATGCCTGTAATCCTATCTACTCATGAGCCTGAGTTCTGAGAATCATGCTTGAAAGATACCCTATGAAACTCTTATCTCCAATTATGCACCTCAAAAACTAGGAGTGGAATTTGGCACAGTGGCTCACGCCTATAATTCTAGCTACTGAAGAAGCTGAGATCTGGGGATTGCAGTTCAAAGCCAGCCCAGACATTAAAGTCCATGAGGCTCTTATTTCCAATTAACCACCAGAAAACCAGAAGTGGCAGTATGGCTCAAGGAGTAGGGCAGAAGCCTTGAGCCGAAGAGCTCAGGGACAATGCCCAAGCCCAGAGTCCAAATCCCATGAACAACAGCAACAACAACAATAACAACAACAACAAAGCTGGAAGTGGAGCCCTGGCTCAAGTTGTAGAGTGCTAGTCTTGAGCAAAGACTCAGGGACAGTGATTAGACCCTGAGTTCAAGCCACAGAATCAGCCCACATACACGAAAATGGTAGTAGTAGAGATGTTGCTCAAGCATTAGCCTTGAGTAGAGAAAGGTAAGTGTCTAAGGCTTAAGATCAAGCCCCAGTACCAGCACTTACATACAAAAAAAGCAATTCAAAGTTTCATCAGAAATAAATTGTTCATATAAATTATGAAACATTTATACCACAAAATTCTGTGCAACTTTTTTTTTTTTGACAATCACAGGGCTTGAATTCAGGGCCTCAGCACTGTCCTTGGGCTTTCTCAAGGCTAATGCTCTATCATTTGAGCCACAGTACCATGCCCAGCTTTTTTTATGTATGTAGTTTGTTTGTTTGGTTTTTTTTGGCCAGTCCTGGGCTTGAGCTCAGGGCCTGAGGACTGTCCTTGGATTTTTGTCAAGGCTAGAACTCTAGCACTTGAGCCTCAGCACCACTTCTGGCTTTTTTCTAAGTATGTGGTACCAAGGAATTTAACCAAGATCTTCGTGCATGCTAAGCAAGCTCTCTACCACTACGTCAAACTCACTGCCCTATATGCAACTTTTAAAGTGAATTAAATATATTTAAATGAAAATGTATCCAATCATGGTGGTACATACCTTTTTGTTGTTGTTGGTGGAACTGGACTTGAACTCTGGGCCTAGGCACTGTCCCTGAGCTCTTCAACTCAAGGCTTCCACTCTGCCACTTGAGCCACAGCACTACTTCTGGTTTTATAGTAGTTTATTGGGAATGAGTCTCATGGACTTTAGTGTTGGGCTGGCTTTGAACACCAATCCTCAGATCTCAGCCTCCTGAGTAGCTAGGATTCCAGGTGTGAGCTACCATGCCCAGCTCCATTAGACTTAATCTCCAATTAACTATCAAACAGCTGAAAGTGGAGCTATGGTTTAAGTGCTAAAACTGTTGACTTAAGCAAAAAAGCTCTGGGAAAGTGCCCAAGCCCTGATTTCAAGGGATAGACAGAACTTGCACAACAAATAAATGAATAAATAAATAAATAGAGACACTGTTCTTTTTATTTATACAATCCCTGTATAGACTCTACTGCTCCTCATAACTTAATGTATCAACTGCCATTGTCAAAATTAGAACCAAATAACTAAAATAAAACTGAGCTTCTACTTGTTTTTATTTGTTGCCAGTCTTGGGGCTTGACCTCAGGGCCTAGGCACTGTCTGAGCTTCCTCTTGCTCAAGGCTAGCACTCTATCCACTCGAACCACAGCACCACTTCCATCCTTTTTTGTTTATGTGATACAGAGGAAGTGAACCCAAGGCTTCAAGCATGCTAGGGAAGCACTCTACCACTAAGCCCTAAGCCGAATTCCCAGCTATGAGCTTCTATTCTTTTTTTTTTTTTTTTTTTTTTTTGCCAACCCTGGCTTGAACTCATTGTCCTTGGGCTTTCTCAAAGTTAGAGCTCTACCACTAGAGCTATTTATGTGGTGCCAAGGACTCAAACTGCTGTCTTTGTGCATTCTAAGCAGGCACTCTACCACTAAGCCAAACTCCCAGCTCCTGAGCCTCTACTCCTATGGGGAATAAAAATCTAAAACTAGTAGAAAAAAATGTATAATATTACTTTAGCATTTAAAAGTTATATTTTAGAGCATTTTTTTTTGCCTTATAGAAAAATGAGCAGACGTCTGGTGCTAGTGGTTTATGCCTGTAATCCTAGGTATTCAGGAGCCTGAGATCTGAGCATGTTGCTTTGAAACCAGCCTTGGCAGGAAAGTCTATGGGAGTCTTATCTTCAAGAAACTGCCAGAAAAGCCAGTGGTGGAGCTGTGGCTCCTATGCAGAGGCTAGCCTTGAGCAAAAAGTTATGGGACAGCCAGGTGTGGGTGGCTTGTGCCTAAGATCCTAGCTATTAAGGAGGCTGAGATCTGAGGATTGTAGTAAAAAGCCCACCTAGGCAGGAAAGTTGTGAAGGTCAGACAGACTCTTATCTCCAATTAACCACCAGAAAACCACTAGTAGGAAGTGGTGCTGTGGCTCAAGTTGGTAGACTGTTGAACTGAAGAGCTCAGGGACAGTACCCAGGCCCAGAGTTCAAGTCCTACAACCAACCAAAATAAAAAAGTTTTGGGACAATACTAAGGTCCTAAGGTCAGGCTCCAGAAGATGGGGTTTCAACATATCATCTTATGAACCTCTTTTTCCTGTTAACATAGTACATTGATTGCATATTTGTTACATTGATAAGCCAGTACTGATAAATAACTCTGAAGTCTTTAGATTGCATTAAAGTGAACTCTTGGAAATTTTTTTTTTTTTGCTAGTTCTGGGGCTTGAATTTAGGGCCTGGGCTCTAAATTCCTCAAGGCTTTCCTCAAGGCTAGCACTCTACCACTTGAGCCACAGCACCACTTCCGGCTTTTTCTATGTATGTAGTACCAAGGAATCAAACCTTAGTCTTTGTGCCTGCTAGGCAAGCACTCTACCACTAAGGCCACACTCCTGGCCCTGCACATGACTTCTGATGGTCAAGTTTTAAGAATTCCTTGTGTATTTAGAAAACCATGCTTTATCATATATGCTTTTTTGCAATGATTTTTTTTGCCTTGCCTGATATATTGGCTTGTCATTCTCTTGATAGTCTTTCTCAAAATATAATTAATTTTTAACATTATTTTGTTACCATAAAAATAGGATGTGAGACTTGATTATTAGTAAGATTGGAATGTATGATTTCCACCACCCCGTCCCCCTCTTTTGCCAGACCTGGGGCTTGAACTCAGGGCCTAGGCTCTGTCCCCTCTCTGTGCTCAAGGCTAGTATTTTACCACTTGAGCCACAGTGCCACTTTCATCTGTTTTTCTGGGTGTGTGGTATAGGGAATCAAACCCAGGGCTTCATCCATTCAAGGTGCCACTGAGCCACACTACCATGACCTTTTGTTGGTCATGGGGCTTGAACTCTGGGCCTAGGCATTGTCCCTAAGCTCTTCAGCTCAAGAACACTGCATGGCTCCTGGAGCCTAAGTGCCACTTCTGCTTTTGTAGTGGTTAATTGGAGATAGGTAGGATTATAGGCATGAGCCACAGTGCCCAGCCCAATGCACTCTTAAGAAAGATTAAAGGCTAACAAGTGCAATGACCTGGGTTCAATCTCCTGTGTCAAAAAAAGAAGACAAAAAAAGGTACAGTTTAAAAAAATGCTAAAAGAGTAAGATAATCAAGTGCTCAATTTCTTTTCTCTTTTTTTCTGTGTTGGTCCTGGGGCTTGGCTTGAACTCTGGGTTTCTGAGCTCTTCAACTCAAGGTTACCACCCTACCCCTAGAGCCTCGTCACTACTTCTGGTTTCCTAGGGGTTAATTGGAGATAAGAGTCTTAGGGTCTTTAGTGCCTGAAGCGATTCTCAGTTCTCAGCATTCTGAGTAGCTAAGATTACAGCCGTGAGTAATCGCGCCCAGAGTTTCTTTAAAGGTCAATTTAGAAAGGCTTACAATAGCTAGATACAGTGACTCATGCCTATAATCCTAGCTACTCTGGAGGATGAAATCTGAAGATCATGAAGTCTATGAGACCTGCATTAAACACTAAAAATTAGAAGTGGGGGGCTGGGGATGTAGCTTAGTGGTAGAGTACTTGCCTAGCATGTGTGAAGACCTGGGGTTGATTCCTCAGTACCACAAATACAGAAAAAACTGGAAGTGGTGCTGTGGCTCAAGTGGTAGAGTGCTAGCCTTGAGCAAGAAGAACCTCAAGGACAGTACCTAGGCCCTGAGTGCAAGCCCCAAGAATGATCCCTTAAAAAAGCCTACAACAAATTTTAAGAGACTGTAGGGAAGCAGGTTTTTTTTTCTTTGCCAGTCCTGGGCTTGGACTCAGGGCCTGAGCACTGTCCTTGGGTTTTTTTTTTTTTTTTTCCCTTAAGGCTAGAACTCCACCACTTGAGCCTCAGCACCATTTCTGGCTTTTTTCTATGCATGTGGTACCTAGGATTCAAACCCCCGTCTTCTCGCATGCTAGGCAAGCACTCTACCACTAGGGCAAACTCCTGACCCCCAGAAGTAGATTTTTTTTTTTCTTTTGGTCATGGGGCTTGAACTCTGGCCTGGGAGCTGTCCCTGAGCTCTTCAGCTCAAGGTTACTGTCCTACCACTGAGCCACAGCCCCACTTCCCATTTTCTAGTGATTAATTGGAGCTAAGAGTCTCGCAGCTTTGTTTGGCTCAGGCTGGCTTTGAACAGTGATCCTGAGATCTCAGCCTGCTGAGTAGCTAAGATTATAGGCATGAGCCACCATGCTCGGCCAAAAGTAGATTTTTAACTTGGGATTTAACAACATTCCGTAGGCAGCCTTAGGAAACTTTATGGGGCCAGGAGTTTAACCTAGTGGTAGAATGCTTGCCTAACATGCACGATGCTCTTGGTTGATTCCTAGGCAATGTATACACTGAAAAATCCAGAAGTGGTACTGTGGCTCAAGTGATAGAGCGCTGGCTTTGAGGAAAGCCCAAGGGCAGTGCTGAGGCCCTGAGTTTAAGCCCCAGGACTGGTCAAAACCAAAAAAAAAAAAAAAGGAAGAAAGTAATTTTATATTCCTGAACTTCTTCCTCTTCTCCTCCTCCCCCTTCTTCTTGTCATGGGGCTTGAATTCTGGGTCTGGGCCCTGTCCCTGAGCTGAGCTCTTCAGCTCTAGGCTAGCGCTCTACCCCTTGAGCCAAAATGCCATTTCCAGTTTTCTGGTGGTTAATTGGAAATAAGAGTCTCATGGACTATTTGTGCCTGGGGTTGGCTTTGAAATGCTATTCTCAGATCTCAACCTCCTGAGTAGCTAGGATTACAGGCATGAACCATTAGTGCCCAGCATTCCTGAAGTTCTGAACTTAAAAAAAAAATTGCCTGGTTCAGACCTATTATTTCCCTTAATTTATATTATTGCTCTACTCTTATCTTGCCTTGGGCATTCTGATTGTTATGTCATCCAGGACTGCTGGAATGTGAACTAGCCAAGTAGCACAGCAGGTACGCTTGGTGGTAAGGGATTTGGGATAATGGAGATACAAGATCCGTACTGACTAGGTTGGTTAGATAGTAACTAACTTTTCCTCTAAGCAGTGATCTATTACCACATCAAATTGCTTATTTGGAGGCACTAGTAAGCATTTCATTCAAATTCTTATTTTTCATTACACACTCTATTGGGTAAAATTAGTATCCATAATTCATCTGAAGTTCAAATGCCGTTGTCTTTCTCGTACCTTGTAAACCGTTACAAAGGGTATCACACAAGGTTTACTTGCCAAGATTCCTGTGTGTGTTTAAAAAATCATACAATTGTCCTCACGATTGTCCTGACCACTCAGCTTTGTGCGGCTTTAAGTTGCTTCAAACTATGCCAGGAGGAGCCCCTTGAGGGCTTGAGAGGCCAGGGACAGAAACGGATTATTGCACAACCCTTCACCCAGAAAATCCGCTTCCAAATCTGGCCTTCGAGTCCTCCGGGCTGCACGCGGCGGCCCGACTCCGTCTTCCAGCGCCGATGGGGTTTCCTCGTTCCAGTCCGAGCGCCCTCCACCCTTCGCTCCAGGTTCGCGCGAAGACCGCGGCGCGCCGGGCCCGGGACTCCCCCGCTGTCCCGCGGGGCGGACGTGGGTCTCCCTGAGCGACTCCCGACGCCGGGCCACTTGGCGGACCTGGGCTCCGCGGGGCTCCCCGCGCTCCCCTCCCCCGCGGCCCCATTGTCTGCCTCGCCCCGCCCCGGGGGACACGTGCGCCCGCAGCTCCCCGAGCGAGGGGAGCGCGGGGTGGCAGCCGCGTGGACTCCGCCGGAGCCACAGCGCGGCCGGGGCGGCGCCGGCGCGCCACCGACTGGTGGGTGCCCTCTGGAGTCGGTGCCGCACTCGGCACCCTCGGTCTGGGACAGAAGAGGATGGGACGGGTGGGGCGGGGCGGGAGGAGCGCGGAGCCGAGCGAAGAGCGACGTGCGCGAGGGGCTGAGGAGGGGTAGGGTGGGGCGGGGTGGGGAGAAGTCTGTCTCCTGACAAAGGAGAACGAGTGGGACACGCCGAGCCGGCTGGCCCGCCCCGCCCGCCAGGGAGCGGGAGGGGAGTGTCGGGGGAAGGGGCGGGCCTTTCATTCACTCTCGGCCCCTGGGCCGCCGCCGGAGCGGAAGGGCGGGGTTTCGCACCCCCTCCGGAGGAGGGGGGCGCAGGGGGCGGAGCCTCGGGCGCGCGTCCCAAGGCGTAGTCTACGTCGTCACGTCAGCGCGGGAGAGAGAAAGAGAGGAGCCGACTCGGCAGGGACTGGGGGACGGGGCCGAGAGAGCTAGCGAGGGTGGGAGTGAGCGAGAGTGCGAGCGAGGAGGGGAAAGGCGGCCACTCGTGCCTGAGCGGCCGCGGAGGACGGAGGGAGCGGTGGGGGAGAGGAGAAGGGCGGGGGAAGAAGAAAGGCCGGCTGGAGAAGGCGGCTGGCGGTGGTGGTAGGGGGAGAAGGAGGAGCTGGCACAGGGCAGGGGCTGAGGGAGTGAGTGAGAGAAGCGGACGCGCGAGGGAGGGGAGGGAAGGGGGGGTCACGCGGGGGCGCGCGCGCACCGGGAGCGCGCTCAGAGGCGAGTGGAACTGGATCGGGTTTGCTGCCAGCGGCGTGAGCTTCGGCCGCCATTTTACAACAGCTCCACTCGCGCCGGACACAGGGAGCAGCGAGCACGCGTTTCCCGCAACCCGATCCCCTCGGACAGGATTCCTCCGCCGCAGCCCAACGGGGAGGTAACGACCGCCCGAAGCTGGGTCTGGGAGGGGAGCCCGGTGACATTGTGGAGTGAGCCGGAGGGGGAGGGAGGGCGCCGCGGGGAGAAACCGGCTTTTCTGGAAAATGGATTCCAGAGGGGGAAGAGAGCACGTTGGCTGGGTCTGCCGGGGAGTAGGCCGCGGCCCGCGCCGTCACTTCCCCCTCTCCATGTGCCGCCGCTGCCGGGGCTTTGTCTGCGGCGCTCCGGGAGGAGGCGCCTCGGCGGCCCCCGTGGCCCGCGCGGACCGCGGGCGGCGGCGGAGTGGGTGCTGTCGTGGCCGTCGTCGCGGCGCGGGAGTGGGCGGAGAGGCGCCGGTCCCGTCCCGCGAGCCGTGCGGTGTGGCGGGCCGGGGCGGTGCTGGGGTCCCGCGGGCTCCGGGCTGTCGGCGGAACGCCCTCACGCCGCGACGCGGGGCTGGCGGGTCCCCGCGCCGCAGTCAGCACACCGAGGGGCGCGGGGTGGAGGGTGTGCGCCGCGGGGCGCGTGGCGGCCGGCCGGCCGGCCGAGGGTCGCAGGCTCTCGGGGAGCGCCCGGGGCAGAGAGCCATGTGTCACGGCGGAGACGGCGGCGCCGGGGGGCGGGGAGAGCCTGTAGCCTGGGCGCCGCCGCCGCCGCGGCCTCGGTGTTGAGGGGCGAGGTTGTGCTGCTGTGGCTTTCTGGGGGGCTCGGACCGCGGTTGCGGGTTGATGTGGAGGGCCGGTGACGGTCATCTCGGCCTGGGACTCGGTGGGTTTCCGTGGAAGGAAGTTGTAGGACATTTGAAGGCGCAGAGCACGTGTTTCTAATGGGCTCCTGGCGGCCGCAGTGGTGAGGCTGCCGCTCCGGGTGCGGAGTCGAGGGCGGGCTTTGGGGTGTGGGGTGAAGGGTGGAGAAATTGGGTGGTGGGAAGGAGGCTTGTGTGAGCGCTTTATTCTTTGCTGTCTGTTGTTACCGATCTATAAGCGGCAGGCGGGAAAAGCGCGCACTTTTAAGGGTTTACCTAGGAGAGGAACGAACCCAGCTTAGCTTTTCTTCACTTAAACGTTATTCTCCGTTCTGGAACAGCTGCATGTGGCACCTTGGCTTGTCCCGGTGCTGATTGGGCTTCATTTGTAATGTGCTTTTTTCTAGGGAGTGTTAGCAGGTGAGTCAGGGGTAGTGTTCAGGAAGAATATAGTGAATCGGTCTTTCTGTGCCCCAGGCTTCAAATCTGGCTTGTCAGGCGATAGTGTAAAGTAGTAAGGTTTCTTTCAAGGGAGGTGTAGCGCTGGTTGGTGTGGTTAAGTGGTAGAGAAAGTCAAGATTGGGGCTCTCATATTGTCCTGTATTCTTTCTGAAGATCCTAGTTTAATTTTGCCTATTGCGTTTGAACAGATCTCTGGAAACATGGCTACAGAACATGTTAATGGAAATGGTACTGAAGAGCCCATGGATACTACTTCTGCAGTTATCCATTCAGAAAATTTTCAGACATTGCTTGATGCTGGTTTACCACAGAAAGTTGCTGAAAAACTAGATGAAATTTACGTTGCAGGTAAGAACTAACACTTGCAAAATTACATTATGAAATTTTTTCTATTGGATTTCTGGCTTTGAGCTAAAATAGCAACTTTTTGTGGTTTCCAATAAGTGTGGGAACTTGAGCTTTGCCTTGTTCTGATAGTTGGTTAATTGAGGTTTGAACTAGAGGTCATGCTGTATAGAGGGAGGGAAGCTAGGAGGGGTAGGCCCTCCCTAGGGGAAGAAGGCTGGCTGGCCTGCTGAATAAGTATATGACAGTACCAACACCTGCTAAATGTTGGAACAGACCATGTGGCCCTTTTGCTTTTTTAGTATTTTTATGGTAGGATTTTTGTTAAATGACTTGGTAGCTGTGGACTTGTTCTGTTGTGTTTCTTGGAGTGGTGATTCATTCTGTAGTGGTACTTGGAATTAAGTGGAGATTCAGTTGTCATGCTTTGTTGGTTGACTTTTGGATTTGTATATGTGTCTATTGCAATGGTCAGAACTAACTGACATAAGACAGGATGTAAAATAAATTGTGTGGTTGAGAGGTTTTATTTACTTCAGAATGGCTAAAGTATGTTTCATTATGTAGATACAAAGGGAGTAGAATTGTCATATGTGCTTATATTGGCCCATACAGATATTTTCTCTAAAATAAAAACTCAGAAGTGCTAGAAGTTGATAACTAATTAACTTTTCTCTTCTGCAGGGCTAGTTGCACATAGTGATTTAGATGAAAGAGCTATTGAAGCTTTAAAAGAGTTCAATGAAGACGGCGCATTGGCAGTTCTTCAACAGTTTAAAGACAGTGATCTCTCTCATGTTCAGGTAATGTAAATTAAATGTCAGTGGAGAAAAAAAACAGTAAAGCAGTTTTGTTATTTTCATTTAAATTAGGTGCAGATATAATTATTATGAATGAAAAATTGTTTTTACAGAACAAAAGTGCCTTTTTATGTGGAGTCATGAAGACTTACAGGCAGAGAGAAAAACAGGGGACCAAAGTAGCGGACTCTAGTAAAGGACCAGATGAGGCAAAAATTAAGGTATGTCTTTTTTTTTAAGTCATTTTAACTTTTTTGTACTTGTGGTTACTATTTTTGAATGCGTGCATATTAAGATTATATTTCTTCAAGTATATCTTGCCATTTTAAAACTACTTGTCAAAATCATTGTTTCTGTTATTCAGCTAATTACTGAAACATATATTATATGTCTAGATGCTTTTGGGGGGGCAGTCCAGGGCTTGAACTCTGGGCCTAGAGCTCTTCAGTTCCAGGTTACCACTCTACCCCTTGAACAACAGTACCACTTCTGGTATTCTGGTGGTTAATTGGAGGTAAGAATATCACTGACTTGCCTGGCACTCTAGCTCATGCCTGTAATCCTCACTACTCAGAAGGCTGAGATCTGAGGATCAAGGTTCAAAGCCAGCCTGGGCACTGAAGACTGAGACTCATATCTCTAATGAATCACTAAAAAACAATAATTGGGGCGCCAAAGGGGGCCAATTGGGGTAGCTGGTGATAGCCTGGAGCTGAAGAGACAATGCCCAGGCCCAGGGGTAGAGTGGTACTCTTGATCTGAAGAGATCAGAGACCATGCCCAAAGTCCAGTTCAAGCCCTCCAACCCACCCAAAAAATAAAAAAAACTGGCTTTAGAGCCCAGGCTTGCTTTGAACTCAAATTCTCAGAGCTTAGCCTCCTGAGTAGGATTACAGGCATGTGCCACCGTGCCCTACCCTAGATGCTTTTTGAAAGTCAGTGTATAAGTTCAAGTTACTGTTAAACAAAATCTGTTTATGACATAGCTGGTGGAGAGTATGCCTTCAGTAATTGGATGCTTTACTTAGTCTCATGGCTCAGTAAATGTAGAATTTTAAGGTTCTGTGCCTTTCATTTGTATGGGATATAGATGTCATTTTATTTAAAGAATTAAACAGTAAGATTAGTGTGGAAATAGGGTAGATATGAAAGTTTTTTTTGGGGGGGAGAGTGTTGGATTGATAGGGAAATTTAATGGTCTCATTCAAAGATTAAGAGTGCCATTGATGGCAGATCCAGATGGCTTATGTCTGTAATCCTAGGTACTAGGAGGCTGAGATATGAGGGTCATGGTTCAAAATCAACCTGGGCACTTACTGAAGTCCTTGAGACTTTTTTTTCTTTTTTCTTTTTGCCAGTCTTGGGGCATGCACTCAGGGTCTGAGCTCTGTCCGTGGGCTTTTTCCTCAAGTCTAGCACTCTGCCACTTGAGCCACAGCACCATTTTTTGTTTTTTTTTCTGTGTATGTGGTACCAAGGAATCGAACCCCGGTCTTTATGCATGCTCGGCAAGCACTTTACCATTAGGCCAACTACCTGCCTGTCCTTGAGACTTTTTTTTTTTTTTGCCAGTCAGTCCTGGGCCTGAGCTCAGGGCCTGAGCACTGTCCTTGGACTTTCTCAAGGCTATAGCTCTACCACTTGAGCCTCAGCACTACTTCCAGCTTTTTTCTATGTGTGTGGTACCAAGGAACAGAATCTGGGTCTTTATGCATGCTAGGCAGGCACTCTACCACTAGGCCAAACTCTTGGACTGTCCTTGAGACAGTTAACCACCAGAAAACCAGAAGTGGTGCTGTGGCTCAAGGGGTAGGATGTAGCCTAGCTAAAGAGCTCAGGGACACCAGGTCCAGAGTTGAAGTCCCATGACCCACCAGCCTCCCCCCCCCCCCCAAAAAAAAAAAAGTGCCATTGTTGAACTGAGGGTTTAAGAAAATTGGTTAAAGCATAGGTGATGTGGTGCTTAGTAGTATGGGAAGAAGAAACTTTAGAATATGAAGATGATTAGAATGTGGAATCGGCTCTTAATTTCAACTATGACTGAAATTTTCTTAGGTCTAGTTAGGAGTTTAGAATGAATATAGTGATATCTCTTTTGGGTAGTTAAGAGTTTTAATTTTTTTGGTGTGTGTGAAAATTTTTATAATTTTCGGTTATGTCTTTGGAAGGTAATTTAATGCTCAAATGAAACATGATACCTAGAAAACAACCTTATAGGACGTTTGATAGGGAGAAAATTGCTTTTTCTGTCTTTCTGTCTTTGTAGATTGACAAAAGGTTTTGGGTCATTGTAAAGATTAAGACAAAAAAAAAAAAGGAAGCATAGCTTTTTTTTTTTTTTTTCCCCTTTGGTCATGGGACTTGAAGTCTGGGCCTAGGCATTGTCCTTGAGCTCTTCAGCTCAAGACTACCACCCTACGCCTTGAGCCCAACTTCCTGTTTTCTGGTGGTTAATTGAAGATAAGAGTCTTCCGTACTTTAGTGCCTGGGCTGGCTTTGAACCATGATCCTCAGATCTTAGTCTCCTGAGTAGCTAGGATTACAGGTGTGAACCACCTCCCCCATGGGCTAAAGAACATGATTCTTACAGCATGAGGATTATTTATGACCAAAGAGGAAAAAATAAACATTTGATGGTTTATTTATGTGATAGTGATTGTAGGTTCAAGTTTTACTGTTACTCCATGTCCCACCATTATGCAGTCATTTTAAGTGTAATAGAAATAGAAATAATAGAATATGTAGCCTTTTTTTTTTCTTACAGATTAAGGGTGTTTTATTAATTAATGGCCTCTATCCCATTTTTGTGGTTCCTAAGCATCAAACCCAGGGATATTGTTCATGTTGGGGCAGTGTATGAGTACTTACATCACTTGGATTATAACCCCAGCCCCAGAATATTGTATTTAATGTATAAGGCTTTAATGTTACCATTTTCACTTTTAGACATGGAGGCAACCCTAGGTCATTTAACACATTTTGATAAATTTTGTCATGAGGTTGGTGTAGCCTTCATTTCTCAACCACCATTTAATTAATAGGATGTTTTTGTTCTTTAGTACTTTGGATTTGTACCAGGCTCATTTCTGTAATCCTAGCTACTCAGGAGGCTGAGATTTGAAGATCACAACTCAAAGCCATCTCAGGCAGGAAAGTCCATGAGTCTCAGATCTCCAGTTAAACCATCAGGAAACTGGAAGTGGAATTGTGGCTCAAAGTACTGACCTTAAGCACAGAATCTCCACAACCAACAAAAAATATAGAGGGTACTGGGAATGTGGCTCAGTGATACAGTGCTTGCTTAGCATGCATGAAACCTTAGGTTTGATTTCTCAGTACCACATAAACAGAAAAGGCCAGAAGTGAGTGGCACTGTGACTTAAGTGGTAGAGTGATATCCTTGAGCAGAAAGAAAAAGTACCCCGGCCCTGAGTTCAAGCAAAAAATAAAAAAAATAAGGCTAGTAGTTTGTCCTAGTGGTAGAGTGCTTGCTTTCTTAGCATGTATGAAAACCCAGGTTCAATTCCTTGGTACTATATACATAGAAAAAAGCTGAAGTGGTTCTGTGGTTCAAGTGATAGAGTTCTAGCCTTGAGAAAGCCCAACTACAGTGAGTGCCCAGGCCCTGAGTTCAAGGCCCAGGATTGGCAAGAAAATTTAAAAAATGATATAGAAAGGCGGGGAAACAACAACTGTTTTGAGTTGAGACAGTGAATGAAAAAAATAGAAAACTGCAGACATTTTTTTCCCTCACTGTTTAATGGGTTTCTTATACTTTCACCTGTAACAAGTTAAATGAAACTTCTAGTTTTGACTAAAATGAAGTGTGAATTTTTATAGTTCACTTTGAGAGAGATAAGGTGCAGAAGTTAACATTGTTGCAATTCGATGAAGGTTTCAAAGTCATTTTTGGCTTTTTACTGAAGAATGCTTGATGTCCCCTGAAGCACACAGCATTCCTTTTCCCAAGTTTCTATTTGGTTTGGGCAGTATGATATTTTAAGGTTAGGTAAAGACCTACAAAGTCAGCATGCACCTACAAGTAGGGTTCAGAGAATTTACTGGCTAAGAAATCCCATTGTGGGGCCTGGAGTTTGGCCTAGTGGTAGAGTGCTTGAGGCCTGGGTTCAATTCCTCAGTACCACATAGAAAAAAGCTTGAAATGGTTCTGTGGCTCAAGTGGTAGAGCTAGCCTTGAGAAGGTCCAAGGACAACGCTCAGGCCCTGAGTTCAGACACCACAACTGGCAAAAAGAAAAGGGAAAAAAAAAAAAAACGAAATCCCACTGGGAAACTTGGCCAAATGAAATGAGGTTCTTTATGTTTCTTTTTTTTTAAGACCGGGTCTCAACTATGAAGACCAAGATTTTTTTCTTCTTGTAGTCAAAGGTAGTCCTTTGCCTCAGTGTCCTCATTGCTGAGGTTATAATTGTTTTATTAGCAGATAGATATGCCTTATATTGAAAGACATCGGTTGACTGATAGTAATTTTCTTACTTTGCCCACTAGACCCACAGCTCCACTTCTTTTCTTTTTCTGCCAGTCCTGGGCATGAGCTCAGGGCCTGAGCACTGTCCTTGGACTTTCTCAAGGCTAGAGCTCTACCACCTCAGCCTCAGCATCACTTCTGGCTTTTTCCTATGTATGTGGTACCAAGGAATTGAACCCGGGTCTTCGTGCATACTAGGCAAGCACTCTACCACTAGGCCAAACTCCCGGTCCCCCTTTCTTCTTTTTTAAATTGAAGATAAGAGTCAATGACTTGCCTGTTTGGGCTGGCTTTGAACTGTATATCTCAGATCTCTGTGTCTTGAATAGCTGGGATTATTAGGGGTGAGCCACTGAGAATTTGTGTAGAATTCTAAAGCTTTGGCAATAGAGTATAGCAAGTACATACTAGAGGGGAAATTTTCCTTCTTTTTTTTTTTTTTTTTTTTGGCCAGTCCTGGTATGTGAACTAGGGCCTGAGTGCTGTCCTTGGGCATTCTCAAGGCTAGAGCTCTACCACTTGAGTCACAGCCTCATTTCCAGTTTCTTTTATGTATATGGTTCCGAGAGTGGAACCCAGGTCTTCATGAGTGCTGGCAAGCACTCTAGCACACTAGGCCAAATTCTTAGCCTATAGAGGGGGAAAAAGGTATAGAGGTTAATGTTGATATAATAAATCATAGTATAATAGTAATAAATATTTGGATAAGATTGGCTTTAATTGTTAAAGATATGCATGTGTGGTCTAGTGAATTTATACACATTAATGACTTTTGGGCTTTTCAAGGCACTGTTGGAAAGAACAGGCTACACACTTGATGTGACCACTGGACAGAGGAAGTATGGGGGACCACCTCCAGATTCCGTTTATTCAGGTCAGCAGCCTTCTGTTGGCACTGAGGTAAAGAAACTAAAACCTTTTACCTTTTGTATAAAAAGCCAGCTTGTCTGGTTTCCTGAACAATCTCCATGGTTTTTACTTTGTGTTTAACTTACAGATATTTGTGGGGAAGATCCCAAGAGATCTATTTGAAGATGAGCTTGTTCCATTATTTGAGAAAGCTGGACCTATATGGGATCTCCGTCTAATGATGGATCCACTCACTGGTCTCAATAGAGGTTATGCGTTTGTCACTTTTTGTACAAAAGAAGCAGCGCAGGAGGCTGTTAAACTGGTAAGTTAAAAAGAAAAATCTTTAATGCTAGTGTTTTCTTCCTGTAGCTTAAGAGTTCATCAAACTTTTATTCCTTCTTGGCCTTGACCTTGAATTGGGTACTGTCTTTAAGCCTTGCTCAAGGATAGTATTCTACCTCTTGATCTGCAGCTCCAATCTCTGCTTTTTGGGGTGTTCTGTTGGAGGTGAGTCTAACAGACTCTTCTGCTTGGGCTGGCTTTGAATCTTCATATTTCAGGCACATGAATGGCTAATATTACAGGCATATGCTTTACCTCTTAGCCAAGGGAGGTGTTTTTTTTTTTTTTTTTTTTTTTTGTGGCCATTCCTGGGACTTGAATTCAGGGCCAGGGCTTTGTCCTTGAGCTTTCTCAAGGATAGCCCTTGAGCCACAGCACTACTTCTGGCTTTTTCTGTGTATGTGGTATTGAGGAATTGAACCCAGGGCTTATGCATGCTAGGCAAGCACTCTACCACTAGGCTACCTACACTCCTAACTCCAAGGCAGTGTATTTTAATTCCTTGTGTAAATACCTTTGCACAAAAAATGTCAGTGATATCTTTATTTAAATTTATAGGAGTGTGAAAAGATTTATGAAAATTACTGATAGAGAGAGTGAGTGAGTGTGTGTGTGTGTGTGTGTGTGTTGCTCCTAGGAGTTGAATTTACGACCTGGGAACTGTTGTTTCTGAACTTTTTTTTTTTGCCAGTCATGCCTTGGGCTCATGGCCTGAGCACTGTCCTTGGGTTTTCTTGAGGCTAGGGCTCTATGATTTGAGGTACAACACCACTTCTGGCTTTTTTTTGTGTATGTGGTACCAAGGAATCAAACCCAGGTCTTCATGCGTGCTAAGCAAGTACTTTACCACTAGGCCAAACTCCCTGCCACCTGTTTCTGAGATTTTTGTTTAAGGTTAACACTACCATTTGAGCCAATAATTCCACTATGGATCTTTTGATCTTTTGGAGGACTTTGATCTTTTGGAGGATGGAGGTGGTTAATTGGAGACAAGATTCTCATGGACATATTTTCCCTGGCTAGTTAGGATTACATAAGTGTGAGCTTACCAGCTTACCAGTGTTGAGCTTACATTTTCTTTGTCAATACATAGGTTTTCTGGCTTGATTTTTTTTTTTTTTTTTTTTTTTAATTTAAAGACCTCCGTCCGCACTTCAACACTTGCTAGACAAGCTACTATTTCATGTCCTCAATCTTTTGTTGTTGTTGTTGTTGTTTTCTAGTTACTTTTTAGAGAGGGTCTTTCATTTTGGCTTGGCCATCCTTGGACCAAAATATCTAGGCTTGTGGCCAGAAAAACTGTACCTGATTTGGTTAAGATAGGGGAGGGGTTTGCCTAAACTGGTCTTAAACTGTGATCCTCTTGATCTTCTCTTACTGGTTGGGATTACAGGCATGAGCTGTTGTGCCTAACTAGTTTGTCTGCATTGTGGGTCATTCTATGCAACAGGGGTTTAGAAGGTAGCTGAGTGGTGTGGCTTTGCATTTGTGTTTCATCTCCACCATGCACAAACTGGTAATTTTAAGAATTTTTTCTCTTGTCTCTTATATTTATAGTATGAGTGAATGTCATTTATCAAAAATACTTGGAACCAGCCAGGCACCAGTGGCTCTCACCTCTGATCCTAATTATTCAGGGGTTCCAGGTCTTGAGGATCATGATTCTAGACTATCTTTGATAGAAAAGTCCCCTAAGAGGTGTGGCTCAAGTACCAGCCAGGGAAACAGACTTAATGAGGGTTAAACCCTGTGTTCAGTACCCAGTGCTGGCTTGGTGCTGGTGGCTTATGCCTGTAATCCTCACCAGCTACTCAGGAGGTTGAGATCTGAAGATTGCAAATCAAGCCAGCCTGGGCGGGAAAGTTCCTGAGACTCTTCATTTCCAGTAAACTACTAAGAAAAAGCTAGAAGTGGGCTGGGATGGTGGCTTATACCTGTAATGTTAGTGACTCAGGAGTTTGACATCTGAGGATTGCAGTTAAAAGCTAGCCCAGGCACTAAAGACCATGAGACTCTTACCTCCATCCAGTTAACTGCTACAAAACTGGAAGTAGCGCTCCGCTCAAGTGGTAGGTAGTTCGTTAACCCAGCTGAAGAGCCCAGGGGCTCAGAAACAATGCCCAGGCCAAGAAGTAGGGTGGTAAGCCTTGAGCTGAAGAGCTCAAGGACAGTGTCCAAGTCCAGAATTCAAGCCCCATGATGGACCAAAAAAAAAGTTGGAAGTGATACTGTGGCTTAAGTGGTAGAGCACCATCCTTGAGCACAGATTGGCTCAGGGACAGAGCCCAGGCCCTGATTTCAAGCCCCAGGGCCCCTGAAAACCCAGCATTGTCCCCCTCATTTAAGAAAATGGTTAGGGTGCTATTAGATCCAAACAATACAAGAGCGAGGACTCAATATTTGCATACCCAATGCTATGGGTATGGTATTCGGAAATATAAACACAACTACATAGATATAAAAACCTATGACTCAGTAGACATAATGTTTTGTTACATAGATTAATATGTATCTATGATATACAAACCCTTAGTCTAATTTTGATTATGTTCTAAAAACTAAGTGCCAGTGATTGTATAGAGATTTCCCTTCTTGAATACTTGTTTGTTAAACATGTCATTTGAAATATGATGTAAAAATCAATGTTAATAAATTCTTTAATTAAAAAAAAGGGTGCTAGGAATATAGCTTAGTGGTAGAGTGCTTACCTAGCATGCATGAATTCAGCCCTGGGTTCGATCTCTCAATACCACATATACGGAAAAAGCTGGAAGTAGTGCTGTGGCTCTACCAGTGCCAGCTTTGAGAAAGCTCAAGGACAGTGCCCAGATGCTGAGTTTGAGTTCAAGCCCTAATGCTAGCAAATGATAATAATGATAAAACCGATTATTTGTATTATACTGAAAATGCACAGAATTCCTATGAACCCTATCACCTACCAACACATACAGTTTCTGTCACTGTTAACCTTTTGCATTACTATGATTGATTTTTATTTATTTTTTTATTGTAAGTAGTAAAAGGGTTACATATTTGCCAGATAGAAGGTGCATTAATTCACATACATTGATACCCTTTCACATGTCTTGGTACCCATTTCCCTCCCCCCCCCACACCCCCTGATTTTTTTTTTTTTTTAAAGGTAAATCAGTAGGGGCTTTTAGTGTGGCCTAGTAGTAGAGTGCTATCATAGCATGCTTGAAGCCCTGGTTTCTCTTCCTGGTAATACATACATAGAAAAGGCTGGAAGTGGTGGTGTAGCTCAAGTGGTAGAGCATTAGCCTTGAGAAAGCTCAATGACAGTGCCCAGGCCCTGAGTTGATGCCCCAGGACTTGTGGGGGAGGTGCAAGAAGGGAAGGGAATAAATTTGGATTTGAAGTCTATGTATAGGATTTAGGGTTGAGTATCTATAATGTAGAGTTCAGAAATGCTTCAAAGCTGAAATGATTTTTTTTCTCTCTAATCCTGGAGCTTGAACTCAGGGCCTGAACCTGAACACTGTCCTTGGGCTTTCTCAAGGCTAGAGCTCTACCTAGCCATAGCACCACTTTTGGCTTTTTCTATTTATGTGGTACTGGGGAATTGAACCTGGCTCTTTTTCTATTTATGTGGTTCTGGGGAATTGAACCTGGCTCTTTGTGCTAGGCAAGCACTGTACCACTAGGCCGAACTCCCAGCTCTGAAATGAAAATTCTTATGCATGTTTGGATTTGGGGTGTTCAACCTATATCATCCTTGAAGGTGGATGCTAAGAAGAAAAATAAACTTTGCTATTTTATATCACTCAAATCATACCCTGAGATCTGTCTGTCTTAATTGGACATGAAGGAGTAATATGAGAAAAATACACTTGTTGAGTTATAAATAGCTTCAAAGACAGCATTTAGGAATTTGTGTACTTTGAGAATCTTGATGGACTCTCTTTTTCTTTTATGTGTGTGTGTGGGGGGGTGTCATGGGGCTTGAACTCTAGGTTTGGGCACTTTAGCTAACTCTTTAGCTCAAGGCTAGCATTCTACCATGTGAACACCACCTTCGGTTTTCTAATTGTTAATTGAAGATAAGAGTCTCTTAGACTTTAGTGCTTGGGCTGGCTTTGAACTGGGATACTCAGATCTCTGCCTCCTGAGTAGCCTGGATTACAGGTATGAACCATCAGCACCCTGCCTTTTATTTTTTATTTTTACTTTTTTTGTTGGTGTTGGTAAGTGTTCTACCATTTGCGCCAGATCCTCCAGATCTATTATTTGGTCTCTACTTCCTCAGAAGCTGGGATTATAGATATGAGCTACTACAATCAGGTTAATTGTAATGTGAAAAAGAATAGTGGGAAAGAAAAGGAGTTACTATATAAAAAGCTAATACATGATTTACCTATCCTAGCTACTCAGAAGGCTGAGGTCTGAGGAGGATCATGGTTCAAAGCCAGCCTGGGCACAAAACAAAGAATACAAAACCCTTAATCTCCAATTAATCACTAGAAAATGGGAAGTGGGAATGTGGCTCCAGGGCTAAGGAGGCAGTATCCTTGAACTGAAGAGCTCAGGGACAATGCCCAGGACCAGAGTTAAAGCCCCATGACCCACCCAAAAACAAACAAAAAAAATTATCCAGAATGTCAGATCTCCTTTTCAAAGAAATTTTTTTAGAGACTCATTATCATTAGATAAGTAGTCAAGTAATTCTTAATAGCATACTAGTGGTAATAGGTTCTTAATAGGCCTTCTAGGAACTTTTAGAAAACCCTATAGTAAGCATATATCAGCAAAAGACTATACATACTAATAAGATGATTTTGAATAGTTGTCTTTGTTTTATAAATTGTAATCCAAAATTAAATTATATTTAGTGCTTATTTGCAGTCTCACTAATATATGACCATATATGACCTTACTAGTATATATTATATATTAATGTAAACATTAATGCATTTATTTTAACTTCAATGCATGTATTGTTTTCTTTTTTGGTGAGTCCTAGGGCTTTGAATTCAGGGCGTGGCCGCTGTCCCTGAGCCTCACTTTGCTCTACCACTTGGCACAGCACTACTTCCAGCTTTTGTGTTAGGTAGTAGCAAATTCTTTTGCTGTGGATAGGATTTGGGAGATGTACAAAAGACAAAAATGATTGTGGACATGAATATTTCTTTTCCTCATCAAAGAAGCATACTTTCGAAGCTCCTTTTTTGCATTTTATCTTGAGGTTCTATATTTATTTTTTTCAGTCTTGGGCCTTGAACTCAGGCCTGAACACTGTCCTTGGCCTTTCTTAAGGCTAAGAGCTCTACCACTTGAGCCTCAATACCACTTCTGGCTTTTTTCTATGTATGTGGTGTTGAGGAATCGAACCTGGGTCTTCATGCATGCTAGGCTAGCACTCTACCACTAGGCCAAACTCCTGGCCCCTGGTGGTTAATTGGAAAGTCTCAAGGACTTTTTTGCTTAGGTGGGCTGTGAACCATGATCCTCAGATCTTAGCCTCCTGAATAGCCAGGATTAAAGTGTGAGCCTCTGGTGCTTTGGCCTCAAGATGAATTTTTTTTTAAATATATTTTTTATTGTAATTAATAGAAGGGTTACATGATATTTGCCAGATAAATGGTGCCTTAATTCCCACACATTGATACCCTTTCACATGTCATGGTCCCCATTTCCCTTCCACCCTCCCCCACCCCTCATCTTATTTTCCCCCGTTCCCTATCCAATTTCAGATAAGATGAGTTTTTTTTTTAACCAGTCCTGGGCTTGAACTCAGGGCCTGGGCGCTGTCCTTGGGCTTTCTCAAGGCTAGAGCTCTACCACTTGAGTCATAGCACCATTTCTGGCTTTTTCTATGTATGTGATACTGAGGAATCAAACCAGGTCTTCATGCATGCTAGCTGAGCACTCTACCACTAGGCCAAACTCCCCCCCCCCCAACCCAAGATGAATTTTATATAGTTGGAGTGCCATTCTAGTTACATGTATCTGAAATGTTACAAAGTTGCCTTGTTTGTATTATTTATGGTTCAGACAAGGTTTTGAAACACTTTCATTTGAGTGTCTTTGGCAGAAAGGCTACATGGGTGTTTTCTTGATAATGATTCACCAATAATTTGTTCTCCTAGATTAAAAACTATGATAGATTTGCAAATTTCTATGTGGATTACCTGTAAAGTGGGTTAATTGATGATAAAAGCTGAAGAAGAAGCATGAAGTTAGAAACAACTGCAGGTTTCTTAGATGACACTGTTTCCAGCCAACATCTGTCTTGTATTCTGGGGAATGAAAAAAAAAAATCCATCCCAGCCAGGTATGATGGTGTATGCCTGTATTTACTCAAAAGGTTGAGGCGGATGCTCATAATTTCAAGGCCAGCTTTAAATCCTCAAAAATAGAATGATCTTCAAATGATGATAATCTTATTAAGGAAGCAAGTTCTTGTGAATTTGTGAAAAGGTGATTACTGGTTACCACTTCAGTGCTTACTTGAAGTAGGGGCTATGCTGGGCTCTAAATTATTACCTTTAAATTCTCTCTGAATTCTTTATTTCAGGAAAGTGGATTTTTATTTTATTTTTTTGGTTCCAGTCCTGGGCTTGAGATCCTAAGCACTGTCCTTGGACTTGTTCAAGGCTAGAGCTCTACCACTTGAGCCTCAGTACCACTTCGGCTTTCCTCTATGTATGTGGTACCAAGGAATTGAACCTAGGCCTTCATGCATGCTAGGGAAGCACTCTACCACTAGGCCAGACTCCCCGCCCTGAATTTTTTTTTTTTAATTCTATGAATAGTCTGATGACCTGTATGAAGCCAAATACTGTAGTTTCAGTGTGGTGCCAGGTTTCTTGAGCTTGAGTACCTTTTGTTAAAAATTTTTAGGTTACAACTGGGAATGTCTTTAGTGGTAGAGTGCTTGCCTAACAGTCACAAAACCCTGGGTTTGATCAATTCCTCAGTACCACATAAAGCCAGAAGTGGTGGTGTTGTGGTAAAGCATTAGTCTTGAGTATAAATAGGCTCAGAAACAGAGCCCAGGCCTTGAGTTCAAGATCCAGGACTTGCCTTACCCCCCCTTCCCAAATATGTATATATTAAGATCATACTTCTTTCAGTTTAATAGTTTAAAAGCAGCTCATCAAATAAGTTATCCCTGTATTTCTAGGATATTTTTGCATCTGTCCCTTATCTCACTGTTACCACTCTAGTCTAAGGTACGATTTCTGTGTTTAAACTACTTGAGTCCTAACTGACACCAAATTCTGATCTTAAAACTATGACTTGACATGTGACAGCACAGAACAGACTAGTATATTCACACAGTAGTTACTACTGAATAAATAAGTTCCCCTCTCCCATACTTTTCTAGCTAAACTTTGCCTTCTTTTTTATCCTCCAGATAAGTAAGCAAGCTGTGGCCATTTCTATCTGGGACAACCTTCTCATGTTCTGTTTTTATACATGTTTTTTGGGTGGTACGAAGGATTGAACTTGGCCTCAAGTTTATGACAAGTGCTATGTGCTTGTCATGCCCAGTTCCGTTTTTGAAAGTAACCTAGTTGTTATGGTTGCTTATTCTCATCAATCAATTCTTCTAAGGCCTTCTGTAAGTTTTAACTTCTCACTTGTCCCTTGATAGTACCCTGAACTGAACTTGAATTTTATTTATCTTCAGAGATTAAGTAAGTGAAGTGTGTTTCCTTATTGCAATGTAAGGATCTCCCCAACTCTCCACTGTTAAAACATTGCCACTATGTAGTTACTGCTCTGGTTCTACCTAAAAAGTTCATTTGTTACACAAACATGTTTTTAATTTTTGTTTGGTCATTCTTGTGGCTTGAATTCTGGGCCTGGGTGCTGTCTCTGAGCTCTTCAGCTCAAGGCTAACGCCCTACCCCTTGAGTCACAGCCCCACTTCCAGTTTTCTGGTGGTTAATTGGAGATAAAAGTCTCTGTGACTTTAGTGCCTCCTGGGTTGGCTTTGAATCTAGATCCTCAAATCTCAGCCTTCTGAGTAGCTAGGATTACAGGCATGAGCCACTTTGCTTGTTTGAGATTTTTTTGTTCTTGCTCTACTACTTGGTGGTAATTGAAGGCAAGAATCTCATGGACTTTACTCTCTATGCTGGCTTTGAGTGGTGATCCTTGGATCTTCAACTCTGGGTAGCTAGGATTACAGGCATGAACCACTGGCACTCATCGGAGTTTTCTAGCCGTTATTTGTAATATTCTGAATGATTTAGTCATGAGGACAAATAGTGCTTTTATCCTTATCTCACTAGGGGATATTTGGAAATGTGATGTGGATTGTCGAAAAAAAATGGACAGGCAGGGCCTGGGAGTGTGGCCTAGTGGTAGAGTGCTTGCCTAGCTTGCACTAAGACTCTGGTTGAATTACTTGGTACCACATATATTGAAAAGGTGGGAAGTGGTGCTGTGGCTCAAGTGATAGGACTCTAGTCTTCAAGAAAGCTGAAGGACAGTGCTTAGGCACCGAGTTCAAGCCCCAGGACTAGCAAATAAAAAGGCAATTGTATATATTAGTTTTTTGTTTTGTTTTGGGGAATTGATAATGGGGCTTGGACCCTGGGCCTGGGTGTTGTCCCTGAGCTCTTCATTTCAAGTCTACACTGTCTTGAACCACAGTGTTATTTCCCATTTTCTAGAGGTTAATTGGAGATAAGAGTCTTAGGTCCTTTTGTGCCCAGGCTGGCTGAACCTGGATCCTCAGATCTCAGCCTCCTGAGTAGCTAGGATTAGCAGCATGCGCCACCAGCTTGGCTTTTGGGGGGGGTAATGTGGAGTGTTAATCTGCAGCTCATGCTGATGTCGTGACAGATCTTCCCTAGTGCTAGTGTGCCACTACTGTGGCTCCTCTAATCCTATCTACTCAGGAGGTTGAGATCTGATGATCATGGTTCAAAGCCCACCCCGGCATTAAAGTCCAAGAAATTCTTACTTACAGTTAACTAACAGAAAACCAGAAGTGGCACTGTGGCTCAAAAGTAGGGTGATAGCCTTGAGTTGAAGAGCTTGGGACAACGCCTAGGCCCAGAGTACAAGTCTCATGAATGGCCCAGGAGGGGACCCAGAGAGGCTAACTGCAATTAAAGTGTAAGCATATGGTGAAAAAGATTTTTAAAAAGGCATATATTCCTTTAGGTTAGGGTTGGTAGGGAAAGGCTTTGTGAGAAAGATTCCAGCAGCACAGTGAATATAATTGGAATAGTGTTTTGTGGAAACAAGTGTGAGATAAACTTTTTGTTGTTGTTCGGTTGGTTGTGGGACTTGAACTCTGGGCCCTAGCCCTTGAGCCACGACTCCATTTGAGTTTTCTAGTGATAGTAGGTAAGAGTCTTAGGCCCTTTTGTGCCCAGGTTGGCTTTGAACCGCTATCCTCAGATCTCAGCCTTTTGAGTAGCTAGGATTACAGGCGTGAGCCCTATGTCTGGCTACCCTATAGTTTTTAGGGTAATAATTGTGGGTGTAAAAAGCTACTCAGGAGGCTGAAATCTAAGGATTGTAGTTCAAAGAGAGCCAGGGCAGGAGACAGGAGAGACCATGAGACTCAACCATCAAAACTGGAAGTAGAGAGCTAGCCTTGAGGGGGGGGGGGGAGCCTCAAGAGACAGAAAATTGCCCATGCCTTGAGTTCAAGTCCAATGACTGGCACACACACTCATTAAAAAAACAGACTTTGAATATGAAATACTTAATGTGAGCAGGGATGTGATGGGTAATGGCTTTGCTGAGAAAAGTTAAAACTGAGCAACTTCTGCATCAGATTCCAAATCTGACATTTTAGGTTTCTAGGAAAAGTTACTACAATCTAACTTACTATAACCTAGCTACTCACAGTTTTATTTTGTTTTGGCTAGTCCTGGGGCTTGAGCTCAGGGTTCACTGGCAGTACCACTGCCAGCTTTTTTCTATGTACATGGTACCGAGGAATCGAACCCGGGCTTCATGCATGCTAGGCAAGCACTTTTACCACTAGTACAAATTCCTGGCCCCTCCTGAGATAATTTTCTACTTCTAGCTTTTTGGTGGTTAAATACAGCCTCACAGGAAGTTGCCTGGGTTGGCTTGAAACTATGTTCCTCACATACCAGCCACCTGAGTAGCTAGCTGTTGATCCCAGGTGTTTTCTTAAGTGAGCAACTCTTTTATGCTTAGAATAAAGAATTATTTAGAAAATAATTCCTATGGAATTATCAGCTTCTGTCAATCTAAGAGAAACTCTTGTTAACATTTTTGCTTCCTCCCATTCTTTTTCTTATATTTTTTTCTATTCTCAGAGTTACACTAGATGATAAAATTGAAAGTTATTTTGTTGCAAATGTGGCTTGGTGAGGATGCTTGTCTATCATACATGCCCTGGTCACTTGATTCCTCGGTACTACATAAACAGGAAAGGCCGTGGCACTGTGGCTCAAGTGGGTAGCCTTGAGCAAAAGAAGCACAGGGCCAGTGCCCAGGCCCAGGACTGGCAAAATAAAAAAAGCCATTGTTATGAAAGGATGTACATATTTCAAAGCAATTTCTTTTTCTTTTTTTTTTTCCCCCTTTTTGTTGATTGCGTGGCTTTACCTCTGGGCCTGGGAGCTCTCCCTGAGCTCTTCAGCCAAGGCCACTGCCCTACCCCTTGAGCACCAGCCCCACCTCTAGTTTCGTTTTTAGTGGTTAATTAGAGATATGAGTCTCACAGACTTTAGTGCCCAAGCTGGCTTTTGAACTGTGATGCTCAGATTTCAGCTTCCTGAGGAGCTAGGATTGTTCATTCATTCATTCTTTCCTTCCCTCCTTCTCTCCTTCCCTCCCCCCGCATCTTTTTCTGTGGGTCATGGGGCTTGAACGCTGGGCCTGGTTGCTGACCCTGAGCTCTTAAGCTGAAGGCTAGTGCTCTGCCACTTGGGCCATGGCCCCACTTCCCCTTTTCTAGTGATTAATTGGAGATAAGAGTCTCAGTTTTTGTTTCTTTTTTTTTTTTTTTTTTGCCAGTCCTGGGCTTGAGCTCAGGGCCTAAGCACTGTCCTTGGACTTTCTCAAGGCTAGAGCTCTACCACTTGAGCCTCAGCACCACTTCTGGCTTTTTTTCTATGTATGTGGTACCGAGGAATCGAACCCGGGTCTTCATGCATGCTAGGCAAGCACTTTAACCACTAGGCCAAACTCCCGGCCCCGAGTCTCAGTTTTTAGTGCCCAGGCTAGCTTTGAACCAAGATCCTTAGATCTCAGCTTCCTGAGTATCCACCATGCCTGGCAAAGCAATTTTTTTTTATCATTAAACTCATTTGTAAAATAAGGCACTGCAATCTAATCATCCATAATCCATACAGTGATGGATTCAATTTTGGGTTCGATTCCTTGGTACCACATACATAGAAACGGCTGAAAGTAGTGCTGTGGCTTAAGTTGTAGAGCACTAGCCTTGAGAAAGCTCCAGGATAGTGCCCAGGCCCCTGAGTTCAAGCTCCAGGACTGGCCAAAAAAATTTAAAAGGTTCATTAGAGGATTTTTTTCTTTTTTCTTGTTTGTTTTTTTTTTTTTTCCTATATTATTGTTGAGGTTTTATATGGAGAAGTTACAGTTACATTCCTCCGGTGGTGGGTGCATTACTTCTCAAACATTGATATCCCTTCTTATGTTTTTTTTGTCCCCCTTTCTATCCCCCATGACAGGATTTTTCAACCTCTTCAGTACTCATATTTACAAATAATTATTTGTTGTGGAGAGTTATCCTGTGTGAAAGCTAGGCGGTTTACTGGTTTCTCTGGTATAAATGTAAGGGAATAGATTGCCAGAGGGCTGAGTAAGTGGAGGTAGGAAGTATAAAATGTTTCAGAATTTTGGTTAGTGTTGACTGTCTAGAGATAAAAATAGTATAGGGAGGGGCTGGGAGTTTGGCCTAGTGGTAGAGTGCTTGCCTAGCATGCACGAAAACCGGGGTTCAATTCCTCAGTACTCCACATACATAGCAAAAAGCCGGAAGTGGTGCTGAGGCTCAAGTGGTAGAGTGCTAGCCTTGAGAAAGTCCAAGGACAGTGCTCAAGCCCTGAGCCCAAGCCCAGGACTGGTAAAAAAAAAAAAAAAATAGGATAGGGAGGAATTGACTTGCTGAATATATTCTGTTATGTCCAGTTACACGATCAGAAAAAGTGATTTTTCTTTATGCCATTATATCCATTCTATAAGTTATATGGTAATACAGGTGGGTTCTTTAAACGTGTGTGTGTATGTATGTGTGTGTATAGATTTTTGAGAAGCAGTGTTTGGGGAATTGATCAGTAATTACTACAGTCAGCACCATTATTACTAACATATTTTTGAGGTGTATAATCTCTGTAGTTCATTTTTCCATATAGCATAGAAATTGGGGGAGGGGTTGGTAGGCTTCTGGGCTTGAACTGTGACTTTTTCTGCTCAAGGCTACTACTCTGCCCCCTCCATTTTGGATAACTTGGAAGCATATAAACAGTAGATTATCTCTATCCAGTTGCATTTTTTGAAAAAAAATTATAATTATTGGTTGTAAGACTTGATCTCTGACCTTGGCACTGTCCTTGAGCCCTTCAGCTCAATGCTACCACCCTACCCCTTGAGCCACAGCACTACTTCTGGTTTGCTGGTGATTAATTTGGAGATAAGAGTCTTCTCATGGACTTTTCATTGCCTGGGCTGGCTTTGAATGGCTTGATGGCAATTCTCAGATCCCAGCCTTCTCAGTAGATAGAAGTACAGGCATGAACCACTGGTGCCTGGCTTTCATGTTGTTTTTGCTCTCCACCTTACAATTTGCAGGGTATATTCACTTGAAAATTACACTTATTTACTGTAATTTTACATTGGCTTTGTTACTTCCCTACTCAAATCTACTTTTTCTTCATGGTTGTATTCTATACTTGGTTAAAAATGCAGTAGAGGTAAGTGTAGCGTTAGATAAATTTTTTAGCTTGCTTTTAGATTTACTTGAAGCCAAAAAAATCTCTTAATGTGTTACAAAAGGAAAAAGAAATAGAAAAATAAGATTTAGGCTCTGATTAACAGGAAGACAGAAACATTACTGTTCTCAAATCAGTTTCTCTTACAGTTGAGTTAGCTGGTTGGTAGAAGTTTAGGCATTATGGAATCATGAAGGGTTTGTTTTTGTTTTGAGACAGTTTTACTATATAATGTATGTTGGCCTGGAACTCATGATCTCTACTTCACCCTCTTGAGTGGAGTGCTGTGATTAGGTCTGTGCCACCAACCATACCCTGATCTAAAGTCTCCCTCCCTCCCTCCCTCTTTCTTTCTTTTCTTTCTTTCTTGCCAATCCTAGGCTTGCGTTCAGGGCCTGAGAACTGTCCTTGCACTTTCTCAAGGCTAGAGCTCTACCACTTGAGCCTCAGCACCACTTTCATCTTTTTTCTATGTATGTGGTACTAAAGAATCGAACCCAGGTCTTCGTGCATGCTAGGCAAGCACTCTACCACTAGGCTAAACTCCCAGCCCTCATTTTTTATTTTAAGCTGTTAACAAACCTACTTTCTAATTGATCAACATTCCTAGGATGTAGCTGTGTGCCAGTGATTTGTACCTGTAATCAGGCAGTTGATATCTGAGGATTGTGGTTCAAAGCCAGTTCAGGCAGGAAAGTCCATGTGACTCCTATCTCCAGTTAACCACCAGAAGACTGGAAGTAACACCATGGCTCAAAAGTATTATATCACTGGACTTGAGCAAAAAAGCTCAGGGACGGCACACACACCCTCGTTTCAAGCTTCACGATCTACAGGAAAAAAAAAATTCCTAGATGTAAAGGATTTAACTAACTCTCATTTATTCTTAAGCTAATTTTGCTTGCCTGCCTGCCTTCTCTTTTCTTTCTCCCTTCCTTTCTTCCCTTCTTGTTTGACCAGTTATGGGGCTTGAACTCAGGGCCTAGGAACTGTCCTTGAGCTTCTTTTGCTCAAGGCTAATGCTCTACCACTTGAGCCATAGCACCACTTCCAACTTCTTTTGTGTATGTGGTACTGAGGAATTGAACTCAGGCCTTTGTGCATGCTAGGCAAGCCTTCTGAGATCTGAGAAGTCAGCCTGGGCAGGAAAGTCTGTGAAACTCTAGGTCACATTCCTAGCCCTCATAAATTTTTATGAGAATTGTGGCTAGCTTTTATTTTTGTTTGTTTGTTGGTCAAAGGGCTTGTACTCTGAACCTGGGTGCTATCCCTGAGTTCTTCGCAGCACCACTTCTCGTTAATTGGAAGTTTGAGTCTTAGGGACTTCTGTGCCCCACTGGCTTTGAACGGAGATACTCAGTTCTCAGCCTCCTGAGTAGATCTCTGCCTCTTGAGTAGCTGGCGTTGCATGCATGGGCCACCAAGACCCAGCTCCTCTTAGTTTTTAAAGTATGAACATACTTAATTTACATAATATTGGCATTTTAATTTGGCAGTGCTTTTGATTTTACATATGTGATTTTGGCCTCCTATAGTATACGTTTAACTGATACTAGTAATTTTAAGACATGGTGTAATTTTTTTCCCTTTCAGTATAATAATCATGAAATTCGTTCTGGAAAACACATCGGTGTCTGCATCTCAGTTGCCAACAATAGGCTTTTTGTGGGCTCTATTCCTAAGAGTAAAACCAAGGAACAGATTCTTGAGGAATTTAGCAAAGTAACAGGTAAGTTGGATTTATTTGGGAGTGGCATAACTTGTTTGGGGGGGATTTTACCTTGGTATTTTCCCTGGCTCTTTACTTAAGCCCTGAGCACCCTTTTTCCTGAACCACAGTTTCACTTCTGGCTTTTTGGTAGTTTACTGGAGACAAGGGTCTCATGGAATTTGCTCCCTTGGCTGGCTTTGAATTGTGATACTCAGGTTTCAGCCTCCTGAGTAACTAGGATTACAGATATGAATGAACTACTGGCACCTGATGGCACAAATTTTTGTTTTGTTTTTTCTTTACCAGTCCTGGGCCTTAAGCTCAGGGTCTATGCCCTGTCCCTAGGCTTTCTTAAGGCTAGAACTCTACCACTTGAGCCACAGCACCACTTCTGGCTTTTTTCTAGGTATGTGATACTGAGGAATTGAAACCAGGTCTTAGGGCATGGCATGCTAGACAAGCACTCTACCACTAGACCAAACTCCCAGCACAATTTTTTTGATACTGAAGCATTGTTACCAATACTATATTTGTTAGCTATTGAATCCTAGCACCACACTTTCATGAGTTATGTACGCCATTTCTGTAATGACAAAAGTAAGCACAAGTTTTGAGAATTAACTTCTTCAAAGTTTAGTAAGGAATGTAGGATTTGAACTTAGTTTGCAAAACCATTGTGCTTCCCTTGCTTTACAATGTTGAAGAACTTCATATGTTCTTTTTTTCTATGTGATATTCGTAGTGGAACTGCATTAAAGGAATAAGTATGGTTGCTATAAAACACAAATTATATTTTTACAAATATGGCTTAGTTTCCTTGAACTAAATATCTTTTACAAGGTTTTCCAACTTACAGATTGTTTGTGTTAGAAGAAATTTTTTTTCCCCTCTTCAAGTCCAAGGGATTGAACTCAGAGTCTGAGTATTGGCCTTGCATTTTCTCAAGGTTAGAGCTCTACCACTTGAGCCATAGCACCACTTTCAGCTTTGGTCCTGTCTGTCCCCCGTCCCCCGTCCCCCCTTCAATGTTTAGTAGATTAAGTCTTGCCAGTCTCCTATAAAACACTTGACATTTTTAGCTATGGTAAAATACTTGCTGTTTTCTTTGAAATAAGCTATTGAATGATACTGAAAGCCCGAACACACATTTTAGTGTTTATGTAATAAAAAGATCTTATGTTTCACCTGTTCATTTAGGTTCATATATTTTTGCTTAAAAATTCTATGAAAAACTTTAAAGAATTGAAAAAAAACTTGAAGTGGCTTGTAACTATTCTTTCGCTCCTATTTTTTGAGATAAGAATCTCACTGTACTCCAGGCTATCCTTTTTAACTTCTGGATCCTTCTAGCTCAACATTTAAGTGCTGAAGTTACAGATATTCTAATACATTAGCTTTGGCCTAGTGCTTGCCTGGCGTGCATGAAGACCCGGTTCGATTCCTTGGTAACACATACATAGAAAAAAAGCCAGAAGTAGTGCTGTGGCTCAAGTGGCAGAGTTCTAGCCTTGAGAAAGCCCAAGGATAGTGCTGAGATCAAGGCCTAGGACTGGGGGGGGGGGGGTCCTTCATAAAGATGGCTTGCTTAGGAAGAGTTTTTTTTTCCCATATTAATATTTAAATATTTGCTGTCCCTTGGTTATCTCATATTGTTACAATATTTCACCTTGTTATCTGATATATTTTGTATATGCTTAATTGGTTATTTGAAATTGGATAGGGAAGGGGGGAAATGAAGATGAGCAGGGATGGGGGGAATGGGGACCATGACATGAGAAAGTGTATCAGTGTTTGTGAAGTAATGCCCGTTCTATCTGGTGAATATAATGTAACCCTTCTATTAATTACAATAAAAATATGGAAGAAAGATTTTAGGAAAATAGTTTTGTGTGTTTTTTTTTTAATTTGATTTGAAGTTTATTTAATTTCACTGGAATAATTGCTTTCAGAGGGTCTCACAGATGTCATTTTATACCACCAACCGGATGACAAGAAAAAAAACAGAGGCTTTTGCTTTCTTGAATATGAAGATCACAAAACAGCTGCCCAGGCAAGGCGTAGGTTAATGAGTGGTAAAGTCAAGGTCTGGGGAAATGTTGGAACTGTTGAATGGGCTGATCCTATTGAAGATCCCGATCCTGAAGTTATGGCAAAGGTAATAAAGTTTAAAATTTTTTTTAAAGGTTGATGGGATGGATGACAAAGTGAATTGTATACTTTGTTTTTAATCATACCTGTGAAGAAACTTGAGAGAAATGTTTGTTGACAAGACCTTAGAGTCACATACTAGGAATGTATGTGTGGAAAGTGAATGAAAATATTTATTCATGGACACTTGGACATTATGATGTACTTAGCCATTTTTTAATGAGTTTTCATATTTATGTAGATTCTAAAGGTGATTTTTAAAAAAGTGTATGAATAGTAAGAGTGAACATGATTTTTGTATAATATGTCTACTGGCTGTAGACCAAGTGTTGTAGTTAAGTGTAGGCTGTTATTAGATATTCTGCTTCCCCAGTGTGTTCAGACACTCTGAGAATAAACATCTCTTGGTCAAAATTTTACATTTGCAGGTTGCAGGTATTTGCTATGGAATTTTTTAATAGAGGTCAAGTATTAAACACAACTAGCTCACTTTAATCTAGAGGTACATAAGTGAGGTAGAGTAAACCTTTGAATGTAATTAAAATGTTATTCATGATGGAAGATAGTTAGGTTTTTTTTTTTTTTTTTTGCAGGTGTTTGTCCTAGAGCTTGAATTTGGGAGTGTGAGCTGCTTTGGGAGCCAGGGGGTGGGGTGGGAAGTCATGGGACTTGAACTCTGGGTCTGGCTCTTCAGCTCAAGGCTACTGCCCTAGCTTTGAGTCATAATGCTGTAGTGGCTAATTGGAGATGAGCCTCAGGTTCTTTAGTGCCAGGGCTGGCTTTGTACCAGAGATCCTCAGATCTCAGCTTCTTTAATAGCTAAGATTATAGGCGTGAGCCAACATGCCTGGCTAGTGTGAGCTTTTTTTTTACTCAGGCTAGGACTCTATCACTTGGGACATAGGTCTACTACTGGCTTGTTGGTGATTAATTGGACAAATCTCAGTAGGTGGGCTGGCTTCAGATCTCAGCCTCTTGTGTATCTAGGAAATGCCACTGGCATTTAGCTGATAGTTGTAATTTGAGAAGCTTTGAAGATTAAGAGCAAGACCTGTGCATAACTAGAAATATATCCCCATAACCTAATCAGATTGTGTGTATGTTAGTCCTATAGCTTAAGATTAAATTAGGGCACCTTTAAGATTTTAGAATCGAGGCAGGTCCTAATTAATTAAATTTTAGAATCTACTAAGTATATACTATTGCCTTTATTTTTATCTTTTAAATATGAACCTAAGGTTTGTGGTTGCTTGACTGTTATATGGTTTTGTTTTATTTTATTATTTTGTGGGTCCTGGGCTTGGACTCTGGGCCTGGGTATTGTCCCTGAGCTGTTCGGCTCAAGGCTACCACCCTACCCTTGAGCCAAGTACCACTTCCCAGTTTCAAGACTTTAATTGGAGATAAGCTTCTCAAGTCCTTTTGTGCCTGGGCTGGCTTTGAACCTTAATCCTCACATCTCAGCTTCCTGAGTAGCTAGGATTACAGGTATGAGCCACTTTGCCCAGCTCCTATTATGGCTTTTGAGTCTTTGTTTTAGTCAGGTTGTTAGCAGCTAGGAAGCAAAAAGAAGAAAGAATATGTGCTGCAATCTTAGTGTATATCCCCTTGAGTCACACACCCCCAATTATCAGACTCTACTAGTAGGGTCCAGCCCCTGAAAGTTCATTTGGCATCCAATGTCATGGGCTGAGGATCAAGATCATAAGACACTGGTCTTCAAGATCCAAACTAGTCTAGTAAGACATATAGTCACTTCCTATTTCTTTCTCTTTCATTTTTTTTCGTGTGTGTGTGTGTGTGTGTGTGTGTGTGTGTGTGTGTGTATCTGTCTCTGTCTGTGAGGAGATTGAGAGTGTGCTTGAGGAAATGCTAGAGCATTTATCTAGCATGAATGAAACCCTGGGTATACTCTCTGTCTCCTTCACCCTTCCTCTCCTCTCTCCCCCCTTTCTCTGTCTCTCTCTCTTCTCTCCTCTCCCTCTCCCTCCTTCACCCTACCCCCTCCCTCTCTCCTCACCCCCCTTCTGTTATTGGGCATGCACTCTGGGCCTGGGCACTGTTCTTAAGCTCTTCAGCTCAAAGTTAGTGCTCTACCACTTTGAGACACAGCACCACTTCCAGTTTTCAAATGGTTAATTTGAGATAAGAGTCCCACAGCTCTTCATGCCCGGGCTGGCTTTGAACCGAGATCCTTAGATCTCAGCCTCCTGAGTAACTAGGATTACAGGTGTGAGTCACCATCCCTGGCCTTACAACTTTTTCTATTTATGTGGTACCAAGGAATTGAACTTGGGTCTTTGTGCATGCTAGGCGAGCACTCCTACCACTAGGCCAAATTCCAGGCCCCTGTGTCATAGATTTTTTTGTTGTTGTTATGGGGCTTGAACTCTGGGCCTGAGTGCTGACCCTGAGCTTCAGCTCAAAGCTACCACCTTATCCCTTTGAGCCGTTCCATGTCCCATTTTCTAGTGATTCATTGGAGATAAGACTCTTGCCTGGGCTGGCTTTGACCCGCAGAGCCACTTCGATCTGCTTCTCATAGATTTTTTTTTTTTAATCGATGTATAGAACACATATTGATTGCCTTTGATTTTTGGCAAGTATGAATTTTTTCCATTTTAATTTTATTGTCAGGATGTTGTGTAGAGGGGCAGATAATACATATGTCAAGTCATATATACTTGAACATTGTTAGCCCCTCCCACATTTCTCCCACTTTTTCCATATATATAGTTGGTTTTTTTTGTTTTGTTTTGTTATTTGGGGGTCTTTTGTGTTTTTTGGGTCAGGGGCTTGAACTCCAGACCTGGGCTTTGTTTCTGAGCCTCTTTGTGCTCAAGGCTAGCGCTCTAATATTTAGGCCTTAACACCACTTCTAGCCTTTTCTGTGTAGTAAGGAATTGAACCTAGGGCTTTGTACATGCTAGGAAGACATTCTACCACCAGGCCACACTATAGGCTCTGCATAGATTTTTATGTGAGCCTAAATTTCCGTCTCCTTTGGGTAAAAATAACCCAGGATCAGATTTTTAGGAAAGAATATTTGTGGTTTTGTTGAGAAGCTGCAAAAATGTCTTCTATAGGAGCTATTCTATTTTTGTTTCCCTGCTACCTCAATCTTATGGGCTCAATCTCAGTTTGTTATTAAGTTTTTTGGATTTTGGCAAATATATATACAGTATTTACCTCACAATTGTTTTAACTTTCTAATCCCTGAAGATAAATGATGGATGTTCAACATCTTTGCATTTTGTATCTTTTTTGATAAGGTGTTGAAGCAGTTTTCTTGGAAATTACTCATTAGACTTCAAAATGTTTTTTGTTTAAATATATCTCAGATACTCTACTAGTGGTTGTTCAAGTTAATTTTGTTAGGATGGGGTGATTGCATCTTACAAATGGAACTCTGGAGATACAGGGAATTTGTTTTTTTATTTCAGGTAAAAGTGCTGTTTGTACGCAACCTTGCCAATACTGTAACAGAAGAGATTTTAGAAAAGGCATTTAGTCAGTTTGGGAAACTGGAACGAGTGAAGAAACTAAAAGATTATGCTTTCATTCATTTTGATGAGCGAGATGGTGCTGTCAAGGTAAATAAGTGGTGGAATTAATCATAGGCATCTAAATTAGACTAACAACTTCCAGTCATAATAGAATCAGTATGTTTTAGAAATTGGAGGATACAGAGGTTATAAATTCCACTCAAGCAAACCATTATTTGCCTTAGTTTAGTGAGTTTGCTGATGTCCTGAGTAAAAGTAGTTGAAGGTACTAGATCATTAAACCTCACAATTCAACTTTATATCACTGACTGAGGCTTTCATCTTTCCAACTTTATAGTGATTTAAATTTTAAATTAGTCAATTGTTCAAAAAGACTTTTGTATTGATAATGGACTGATTTTTTTTTTAAAGGCTATGGAAGAAATGAATGGCAAGGACTTGGAGGGAGAAAACATTGAAATTGTTTTTGCTAAGCCACCAGATCAGAAAAGGAAAGAAAGAAAAGCTCAGAGGCAAGCAGCAAAGAATCAAATGTGAGTAAAATTTGTATACTTAAAAATAATATACTTAAAAATTTCAGTGTTGTGAACTTGAGAATGAATAGCAAGTGTCACTCAGACATACTAAATTATTTACATACCTCTCCCTTTAAGTGATGAATTAAAAGCTTTGTGTCATAATGGCCTGTGATTTAAAATAAATATTTATTGAAATGTGATGATGAGGGGCTGGAGGCATGCTGAGGCTCAGGTGGTAGAGCTCTGGCCTTGAGGAAAGTCCAAGGACAGTGCTCAGGCCCTGAGCTCAACTCCAGGACTGGCCTCTCCCCGCAAAAACGTGATGATGAAAGTAATTGTACATTTGAACATTGAACTTTTGTTCAGTAAATAATAGAATAATTTTTCTCCTTTTTTCCCCCCTAGTTCTGGGGATTGAACAGTTCCGGGGCTTAAGCACTGTCCTTGGGCTTTCTCAAGGTTTGAGTTCTATCACTTGAACACAATACCACTTCTGGCTTTTCCTATGCATGTAGTACCAAGTAATTGAACCTGAGTCTTTATGCATGCTAGGCAAGCACTCTTACCACTAGGCCAAACTCCTGGCCCCTCAAATATTTCTTACTGTATTTTATAGAAGTTTGTCCTGGAATGTTTTTGTGTTACTGGGTTAAACTGTGGAGTTCATTCTCCATGAGATAGGAGATAAGTCTCTAATTGTGATAGGCCTAAAGAGTTTTTGTCAATCTCTTATAACCTGTTTTCACTCCAAGGATTTCATAAATTTAAGAACAGATCTTGATCTAGACATGGTTGGCCCGTGTCTGTAATCCCAGCTTGGACCATGTATTGAAATCTGTCTCAAGAAATAAAAACATTGAAAATATAACTAATAAAAATGATCAGTTTTGCCAGGAGTTTGGCCTGGTGGTAGGTAGAGTGCTTGCCTGGCATGCACAAAGGCCTGGTTTTGATTCCTCAGTACCACATGCACAGAAAAAAGCTGGAAGTAGTGCTGTGGCTTAAGTGATACAGCTCTAGCCTTGAGAAAAGTCCAGTGCTCAGCTCTACAGCTGGCAAAAAAAAAAAAAAAATCAGTTTGAACTGGGCACTAGTGGCTTATATCTAATCCTAGCTACTCAGGAGTCTGAGGTCTGAGGATCGAGGTTCAAAGCCGATCTGGGCATTAAAGTCCCTATGAGACTCCTATCTCAAAGTAACCACTCAAAGACTGGAGGTGGAGTTGAGGCTTAAAGTGGTAGAGCCCTACCAAAAGAGTTTAGGGGGAAAGCACCTGGGCCTTGAGTTCAAGCTGCACAACTGACAGTAAATAAGTGAATTAATTAAATCATTGAAAAAAAAAAAACACCAAA